>NW_028225743.1:0-183273 GCF_052327205.1 Somniosus microcephalus
CTCCTTCTCCTTCTTCTACTTCTTCTGCTTCATCCCCCTGACATCACCTGCTCCTTCTCCTTCTTCTGCTTCTTCTGAATCACCCTCCTAACTTCACCTTCTTCTGCTTCTTCTGATTCACCCTCCTGACTTCACCTTCTCCTTCTCCTTCTTCTGCTTCTTCTGATTCACCCTCCTAACTTCACCTTCTACTTCTCCTTCTTCTGCTTCTTCTGATTCACCCTCCTGACTTCACCTTCTCCTTCTCCTTCTTCTGCTTCTTCTGATTCACCCTCCAGACTTCACCTTCTCCTTCTCCTTCTTCTGCTTCTTCTGATTCACCCTCCAGACTTCACCTTCTCCTTCTCCTTCTTCTGATTCTTCTGATTCACCCTCCAGACTTCACCTTCTCCTTCTCCTTCTTCTGCTTCCTCTGATTCACCCTCCTGACTTCACCTTCTCCTTCTCCTTCTTCTACTTCTTCTGATTCACCCTCCTGACTTCGACTTCTCCTTCTCCTTCTTCTACTTCTTCTGCTTCACCCTCCAGACTTCACCTTCTCCTTCTCCTTCTTCTGCTTCTTCTGATTCACCCTCCAGACTCCTCCTTCTCCTTCTCCTTCTTCTGCTTCTTCTGATTCACCCTCCAGACTTCACCTTCTCCTTCTCCTTCTTCTGCTTCTTCTGATTCACCCTCCAGACTTCACCTTCTCCTTCTCCTTCTTCTACTTCTTCTGATTCACCCTCCAGACTTCACCTTCTCCTTCTCCTTCTTCTGCTTCTTCTGATTCACCCTCCAGACTTCTCCTTCTCCTTCTCCTTCGTCTACTTCTTCTGATTCACCCTCCAGACTACACCTTCTCCTTCTCCTTCTTCTACTTCTTCTGATTCACCCTCCAGACTTCACCTTCTCCTTCTCCTTCTTCTGTTTCTTCTGATTCACCGTCCAGACTACACCTTCTCCTTCTCCTTCTTCTACTACTTCTGATTCACCCTCCAGACTTCACCTTCTCCTTCTCCTTCTTCTAGTTCTTCTGATTCACCCTCCAGACTTCATCTTCTCCTTCTCCTTCTTCTGCTTCTTCTGATTCACCCTCCAGACTTCACCTTCTCCTTCTCCTTCTTCTGCTTCTTCTGATTCACCTCCAGACTTCACCTTCTCCTTCTCCTTCTTCTACTTCTTCTGATTCACCCTCCAGACTTCACCTTCTCCTTCTCCTTCTTCTAATTCTTCTGATTCACCCTCCAGTCTTCACCTTCTCCTTCTGCTTCTTCTGTTTCTTCTGCTTCACCCTCCAGACTTCACCTTCTCCTTCTCTTTCTTCTGCTTCTTCTGATTCACCCTCCAGACTTCACCTTCTCCTTCTCCTTCTTCTGATTCTTCTGATTCACCCTCCAGACTTCACCTTCTCCTTCTCCTTCTTCTGCTTCTTCTGATTCACCCTCCTGACTTCACCTTCTCCTTCTCCTTCTTCTGCTTCTTCTGATTCACCCTCCAGACTTCACCTTCTCCTTCTCCTTGTTCTGCTTCTTCTCATTCACCCTCCAGACTTCACCTTCTCCTTCTCCTTCTTCTGCTTCTTCTGATTCACCCTCCAGACTTCACCTTCTCCTTCTACTTCTTCTGCTTCTTCTGATTCACCCTCCAGACTTCACCTTCTCCTTCTCCTTCTTCTGCTTCTTCTGATTCACCCTCCAGACTTCACCTTCTCCTTCTCCTTCTTCTACTTCTTCTGATTCACCCTCCAGACTTCACCATCTCCTTCTCTTTCTTCTGCTTCTTCTGATTCACCCTCCAGACTTCACCTTCTCCTTCTCCTTCTTCTGATTCTTCTGATTCACCCTCCAGACTTCACCTTCTCCTTCTCCTTCTTCTGCTTCTTCTGATTCACCCTCCTGACTTCACCTTCTCCTTCTCCTTCTTCTACTTCTTCTGATTCACCCTCCTGACTTCACCTTCTCCTTCTCCTTCTTCTACTTCTTCTGCTTCACCCTCCAGACTTCACCTTCTCCTTCTCCTTCTTCTACTTCTTCTGATTCAACCTCCAGACTTCACCTTCTCCTTCTCCTTCTTCTACTTCTTCTGATTCTCCCTCCAGACTTCACCTTCTCCTTCTCCTTCTTCTACTTCTTCTGATTCACCCTCCAGACTTCACCTTCTCCTTCTCCTTCTTCTGCTTCTTCTGATTCACCCTCCGGACTTCACCTTCTCCTTCTCCTTCTCCTGCTTCTTCTGATTCACCCTCCAGACTTCACCTTCTCCTTCTCCTTCTTCTACTTCTTCTGATTCACCCTCCAGACTTCACCTTCTCCATCTCCTTCTTCTGCTTCTTCTGATTCACCCTCCAGACTTCACCTTCTCCTTCTCCTTCGTCTACTTCTTCTGATTCACCCTCCAGACTACACCTTCTCCTTCTCCTTCTTCTACTTCTTCTGATTCACCCTCCAGACTTCACCTTCTCCTTCTCCTTCTTCTGTTTCTTCTGATACACCGTCCAGACTTCACCTTCTCCTTCTCCTTCTTCTACTACTTCTGATTCACCCTCCAGACTTCACCTTCTCCTTCTCCTTCTTCTACTTCTTCTGATTCACCCTCCAGACTTCATCTTCTCCTTCTCCTTCTTCTGCTTCTTCTGATTCACCCTCCAGACTTCACCTTCTCCTTCTCCTTCTTCTGCTTCTTCTGATTCACCCTCCAGACTTCACCTTCTCATTCTCCTTCTTCTACTTCTTCTGATTCACCCTCCAGATTTCACCTTCTCCTTCTCCTTCTTCCACTTCTTCTGATTCACCCTCCAGTCTTCACCTTCTCCTTCTCCTTCTTCTGATCCTTCTGCTTCACCCTCCAGACTTCACCTTCTCCTTCTCTTTCTTCTGCTTCTTCTGATTCACCCTCCAGACTTCACCTTCTCCTTCTCCTTCTTCTGATTCTTCTGATTCACCCTCCAGACTTCACCTTCTCCTTCTCCTTCTTCTGCTTCTTCTGATTCACCCTCCTGACTTCACCTTCTCCTTCTCCTTCTTCTACTTCTTCTGATTCACCCTCCTGACTACACCTTCTCCTTCTCCTTCTTCTACTTCTTCTGCTTCACCCTCCAGACTTCACCTTCTCCTTCTCCTTCTTCTACTTCTTCTGATTCACCCTCCAGACTTCATCTTCTCCTTCTCCTTCTTCTGCTTCTTCTGATTCACCCTCCAGACTTCACCTTCTCCGTCTCCTTATTCTGCTTCTTCTGATTCACCCTCCAGACTTCACCTTCTCCTTCTCCTTATTCTGCTTCTTCTGATTCACCCTCCAGACTTCACCTTCTCCTTCTCCTTCTTCTGCTTCTTCTGATTCACCCTCCTGACTTCAACTTCTCCTTCTCCTTCTTCTACTTCTTCTGATTCACCCTCCTGACTTCACCTTCTCCTTCTCCTTCTTCTACTTCTTCTGCTTCACCCTCCAGACTTCACCTTCTCCTTCTCCTTCATCTACTTCTTCTGATTCACCCTCCAGACTTCACCTTCTCCTTGTCCTTCTTCTGCTTCTTCTGATTCACCCTCCATACTTCACCTTCACTTCTCCTTATTCTGCTTCTTCTGATTCACCCTCCAGACTTCAACTTCTCCTTCTCCTTCTTCTGCTTCTTCTGATACACCCTCCAGACTTCACCTTCTCCTTCTCCTTCTTCTGCTTCTTCTGATTCACCCTCCAGACTTCACCTTCTCCTTCTCCTTCTTCTGCTTCTTCTGATTCACCCTCCAGACTTCACCTTCTCCTTCTCCCTCTTCTACTTCTTCTGATTCACCCTCCAGACTTCACCTTCTCCTTCTCTTTCTTCTGCTTCTTCTGATTCACCCTCCAGACTTCACCTTCTCCTTCTCCTTCTTCTACTTCTTCTGATTCACCCTCCAGACTTCATCTTCTCCTTCTCCTTCTTCTGCTTCTTCTGATTCACCCTCCAGACTTCACCTTCTCCTTCTCCTTCTTCTGCTTCTTCTGATTCACCCTCCAGACTTCACCTTCTCCTTCTCCTTCTTCTACTTCTTCTGATTCACCCTCCAAACTTCACCTTCTCCTTCTCCTTCTTCCACTTCTTCTGATTCACCCTGCAGTCTTCACCTTCTCCTTCTCCTTCTTCTGTTTCTTCTGCTTCACCCTTTGACTTCACCTTCTCCTTCTCTTTCTTCTGCTTCTTCTGATTCACCCTCCAGACTTCACCTTCTCCTTCTCCTTCTTCTGATTCTTCTGATTCACCCTCCAGACTTCACCTTCTCCTTCTCCTTCTTCTGCTTCTTCTGATTCACCCTCCTGACTTCACCTTCTCCTTCTCCTTCTTCTACTTCTTCTGATTCACCCTCCTGACTTCACCTTCTCCTTCTCCTTCTTCTACTTCTTCTGCTTCACCCTCCAGACTTCACCTTCTCCTTCTCCTTCTTCTACTTCTTCTGATTCACCCTCCAGACTTCATCTTCTCCTTCTCCTTCTTCTGCTTCTTCTGATTCACCCTCCAGACTTCACCTATTCCTTCTCCTTATTCTGCTTCATCTGATTCACCCTCCAGACTTCACCTTCTCCTTCTCCTTATTCTGCTTCTTCTGATTCACCCTCCAGACTTCACCTTCTCCTTCTCCTTCTTCTGCTTCTTCTGATTCACCCTCCTGACTTCACCTTCTCCTTCTCCTTCTTGTACTTCTTCTGATTCACCCTCCTGACTTCACCTTCTCCTTCTCCTTCTTCTACTTCTTCTGCTTCACCCTCCAGACCTCACCTTCTCCTTCTCCTTCTTCTAATTCTTCTGATTCACCCTCCAGACTTCACCTTCTCCTTCTCCTTCTTCTGCTTCTTCTGATTCACCCTCCATACTTCACCTTCACTTCTCCTTATTCTGCTTCTTCTGATTCACCCTCCAGACTTCAACTTCTCCTTCGCCTTCTTCTGCTTCTTCTGATTCACCCTCCAGACTTCACCTTCTCCTTCTCCTTCTTCTGCTTCTTCTGATTCACCCTCCAGACTTCACCTTCTCCTTCTCCTTCTTCTGCTTCTTCTGATTCACCCTCCAGACTTCACCTTCTCCTTCTCCTTCTTCTACTTCTTCTGATTCACCCTCCAGACTTCACCTTCTCCTTCTCTTTCTTCTGCTTCTTCTGATTCACCCTCCAGATTTCATCTTCTCCTTCTCCTTCTTCTGCTTCTTCTGATTCACCCTCCAGACTTCACCTTCTCCTTCTCCTTCTTCTGCTTCTTCTGATTCACCCTCCAGACTTCACCTTCTCCTTCTCCTTCTTCTGCTTCTTCTGTTTCACCCTCCAGACTTCACCTTCTCCTTCTCCTTCTTCTACTTCTTCTGATTCACCCTCCAGACCTCACCTTCTCCTTCTCCTTCTTCTACTTCTTCTGATTCGCCCTCCAGACTTCACCTTCTCCTTCTCCTTCTTCTGCTTCTTCTGATTCACCCTCCTGACTTCACCTTCTCCTTCTCCTTCTTCTACTTCTTCTGATTCACCCTCCTGACTTCACCTTCTCCTTCTCCTTCTTCTACTTCTTCTGCTTCACCCTCCAGACTTCACCTTCTCCTTCTCCTTCTTCTACTTCTTCTGATTCACCCTCCAGACTTGACCTTCTCCTTCTCCTTCTTCTACTTCTTCTGATTCACCCTCCAGACTTCACCTTCTCCTTCTCCTTCTTCTGCTTCTTCTGCTTCACCGTCCTGACTTCACCTTCTCCTTCTCCTTCTTCTACTTCTTCTGCTTCATCCCCCTGACATCACCTGCTCCTTCTCCTTCTTCTGCTTCTTCTGAATCACCCTCCTAACTTCACCTTCTCCTTCTCCTTCTTCTGCTTCTTCTGATTCACCCTCCTGACTTCACCTTCTCCTTCTCCTTCTTCTGCTTCTTCAGATTCACCCTCCAGACTTCACCTTCTCCTTCTCTTTCTTCTGCTTCTTCTGATTCACCCTCCAGACTTCACCTTCTCCTTCTCCTTCTTCTGATTCTTCTGATTCACCCTCCAGACTTCACCTTCTCCTTCTCCTTCTTCTGCTTCTTCTGATTCACCCTCCTGACTTCACCTTCTCCTTCTTCTTCTTCTACTTCTTCTGATTCACCCTCCTGACTTCACCTTCTCCTTCTCCTTCTTCTACTTCTTCTGCTTCACCCTCCAGACTTCACCTTCTCCTTCTCCTTCTTTTACTTCTTCTGATTCACCCTCCAGACTTGACCTTCTCCTTCTCCTTCTTCTACTTATTCTGATTCACCCTCCAGACTTCACCTTCTCCTTCTCCTTCTTCTGCTTCTTCTGCTTCACCGTCCTGACTTCACCTTCTCCTTCTCCTTCTTCTACTTCTTCTGCTTCATCCCGCTGACATCACCTGCTCCTTCTCCTTCTTCTGCTTCTTCTGATTCACCCTCCTAACTTCACCTTCTACTTCTCCTTCTTCTGCTTCTTCTGATTCACCCTCCTGACTTCACCTTCTCCTTCTCCTTCTTCTGCTTCTTCTGATTCACCCTCCAGACTTCACCTTCTCCTTCTCCTTCTTCTGCTTCTTCTGATTCACCCTCCAGACTTCACCTTCTCCTTCTACTTCTTCTGATTCTTCTGATTCACCCTCCAGACTTCACCTTCTCCTTCTCCTTCTTCTGCTTCCTCTGATTCACCCTCCTGACTTCACCTTCTCCTTCTCCTTCTTCTACTTCTTCTGATTCACCCTCCTGACTTCGACTTCTCCTTCTCCTTCTTCTACTTCTTCTGCTTCACCCTCCAGACTTCACCTTCTCCTTCTCCTTCTTCTGCTTCTTCTGATTCACCCTCCAGACTCCTCCTTCTCCTTCTCCTTCTTCTGCTTCTTCTGATTCACCCTCCAGACTTCACCTTCTCCTTCTCCTTCTTCTGCTTCTTCTGATTCACCCTCCAGACTTCACCTTCTCCTTCTCCTTCTTCTACTTCTTCTGATTCACCCTCCAGACTTCACCTTCTCCTTCTCCTTCTTCTGCTTCTTCTGATTCACCCTCCAGACTTCTCCTTCTCCTTCTCCTTCGTCTACTTCTTCTGATTCACCCTCCAGACTACACCTTCTCCTTCTCCTTCTTCTACTTCTTCTGATTCACCCTCCAGACTTCACCTTCTCCTTCTCCTTCTTCTGTTTCTTCTGATTCACCGTCCAGACTTCACCTTCTCCTTCTCCTTCTTCTACTACTTCTGATTCACCCTCCAGACTTCACCTTCTCCTTCTCCTTCTTCTACTTCTTCTGATTCACCCTCCAGACTTCATCTTCTCCTTCTCCTTCTTCTGCTTCTTCTGATTCACCCTCCAGACTTCACCTTCTCCTTCTCCTTCTTCTGCTTCTTCTGATTCACCCTCCAGACTTCACCTTCTCCTTCTCCTTCTTCTACTTCTTCTGATTCACCCTCCAGACTTCACCTTCTCCTTCTCCTTCTTCTAATTCTTCTGATTCACCCTCCAGTCTTCACCTTCTCCTTCTCCTTCTTCTGTTTCTTCTGCTTCACCCTCCAGACTTCACCTTCTCCTTCTCTTTCTTCTGCTTCTTCTGATTCACCCTCCAGACTTCACCTTCTCCTTCTCCTTCTTCTGATTCTTCTGATTCACCCTCCAGACTTCACCTTCTCCTTCTCCTTCTTCTGCTTCTTCTGATTCACCCTCCTGACTTCACCTTCTCCTTCTCCTTCTTCTACTTCTTCTGCTTTACCCTCCAGACTTCACCTTCTCCTTCTCCTTCTTCTACTTCTTCTGATTCACCCTCCAGACTTCATCTTCTCCTTCTCCTTCTTCTGCTTCTTCTGATTCACCCTCCAGACTTCACCTTCTCCTTCTCCTTATTCTGCTTCTTCTGATTCACCCTCCAGACTTCACCTTCTCCTTCTCCTTATTCTGCTTCTTCTGATTCACCCTCCAGACTTCAACTCCTCCTTCTCCTTCCTCTGCTTCTTCTGATTCACCCTCCAGACTTCACCTTCTCCTTCTCCTTCTTCTGATTCTTCTGATTCACCCTCCAGACTTCACCTTCTCCTTCTCCTTCTTCTGCTTCTTCTGATTCACCCTCCTGACTTCACCTTCTCCTTCTCCTTCTTCTACTTCTTCTGATTCACCCTCCTGACTTCACCTTCTCCTTCTCCTTCTTCTACTTCTTCTGCTTCACCCTCCAGACTTCACCTTCTCCTTCTCCTTCTTCTACTTCTTCTGATTCACCCTCCAGACTTCACCTTCACCTTCTCCTTCTTCTGCTTCTTCTGATTCACCCTCCAGACTTCACCTTCTCCTTCTCCTTATTCTGCTTCTTCTGATTCACCCTCCAGACTTCACCTTCTCCTTCTCCTTCTTCTGCTTCTTCTGATTCACACTCCAGACTTCACCTTCTCCTTCTCCTTCTTCTACTTCTTCTGATTCACCCTCCAGACTTCACCTTCTCCTTCTCTTTCTTCTGCTTCTTCTGATTCACCCTCCAGACTTCACCTTCTCCTTCTCCTTCTTCTGATTCTTCTGATTCACCCTCCAGACTTCACCTTCTTCTTCTCCTTCTTCTGCTTCTTCTGATTCACCCTCCTGACTTCACCTTCTCCTTCTCCTTCTTCTACCTCTTCTGATTCACCCTCCTGACTTCACCTTCTCCTTCTCCTTCTTCTACTTCTTCTGCTTCACCCTCCAGACTTCACCTTCTCCTTCTCCTTCTTCTACTTCTTCTGATTCACCCTCCAGACTTGACCTTCTCCTTCTCCTTCTTCTACTTCTTCTGATTCACCCTCCAGACTTCACCTTCTCCTTCTCCTTCTTCTGCTTCTTCTGCTTCACCGTCCGGACTTCACCTTCTCCTTCTCCTTCTTCTACTTCTTCTGCTTCATCCCCCTGACATCACCTGCTCCTTCTCCTTCTTCTGCTTCTTCTGATTCACCCTCCTGACTTCACCTTCTCCTTCTTCTTCTTCTACTTCTTCTGATTCACCCTCCTGACTTCACCTTCTCCTTCTCCTTCTTCTACTTCTTCTGCTTCACCCTCCAGACTTCACCTTCTCCTTCTCCTTCTTTTACTTCTTCTGATTCACCCTCCAGACTTGACCTTCTCCTTCTCCTTCTTCTACTTATTCTGATTCACCCTCCAGACTTCACCTTCTCCTTCTCCTTCTTCTGCTTCTTCTGCTTCACCGTCCTGACTTCACCTTCTCCTTCTCCTTCTTCTACTTCTTCTGCTTCATCCCGCTGACATCACCTGCTCCTTCTCCTTCTTCTGCTTCTTCTGATTCACCCTCCTAACTTCACCTTCTACTTCTCCTTCTTCTGCTTCTTCTGATTCACCCTCCTGACTTCACCTTCTCCTTCTCCTTCTTCTGCTTCTTCTGATTCACCCTCCAGACTTCACCTTCTCCTTCTCCTTCTTCTGCTTCTTCTGATTCACCCTCCAGACTTCACCTTCTCCTTCTCCTTCTTCTGATTCTTCTGATTCACCCTCCAGACTTCACCTTCTCCTTCTCCTTCTTCTGCTTCCTCTGATTCACCCTCCTGACTTCACCTTCTCCTTCTCCTTCTTCTACTTCTTCTGATTCACCCTCCTGACTTCGACTTCTCCTTCTCCTTCTTCTACTTCTTCTGCTTCACCCTCCAGACTTCACCTTCTCCTTCTCCTTCTTCTGCTTCTTCTGATTCACCCTCCAGACTCCTCCTTCTCCTTCTCCTTCTTCTGCTTCTTCTGATTCACCCTCCAGACTTCACCTTCTCCTTCTCCTTCTTCTGCTTCTTCTGATTCACCCTCCAGACTTCACCTTCTCCATCTCCTTCTTCTACTTCTTCTGATTCACCCTCCAGACTTCACCTTCTCCTTCTCCTTCTTCTGCTTCTTCTGATTCACCCTCCAGACTTCTCCTTCTCCTTCTCCTTCGTCTACTTCTTCTGATTCACCCTCCAGACTACACCTTCTCCTTCTCCTTCTTCTACTTCTTCTGATTCACCCTCCAGACTTCACCTTCTCCTTCTCCTTCTTCTGTTTCTTCTGATTCACCGTCCAGACTTCACCTTCTCCTTCTCCTTCTTCTACTACTTCTGATTCACCCTCCAGACTTCACCTTCTCCTTCTCCTTCTTCTACTTCTTCTGATTCACCCTCCAGACTTCATCTTCTCCTTCTCCTTCTTCTGCTTCTTCTGATTCACCCTCCAGACTTCACCTTCTCCTTCTCCTTCTTCTGCTTCTTCTGATTCACCCTCCAGACTTCACCTTCTCCTTCTCCTTCTTCTACTTCTTCTGATTCACCCTCCAGACTTCACCTTCTCCTTCTCCTTCTTCTAATTCTTCTGATTCACCCTCCAGTCTTCACCTTCTCCTTCTCCTTCTTCTGTTTCTTCTGCTTCACCCTCCAGACTTCACCTTCTCCTTCTCTTTCTTCTGCTTCTTCTGATTCACCCTCCAGACTTCACCTTCTCCTTCTCCTTCTTCTGATTCTTCTGATTCACCCTCCAGACTTCACCTTCTCCTTCTCCTTCTTCTGCTTCTTCTGATTCACCCTCCTGACTTCACCTTCTCCTTCTCCTTCTTTTACTTCTTCTGCTTCACCCTCCAGACTTCACCTTCTCCTTCTCCTTCTTCTACTTCTTCTGATTCACCCTCCAGACTTCATCTTCTCCTTCTCCTTCTTCTGCTTCTTCTGATTCACCCTCCAGACTTCACCTTCTCCTTCTCCTTATTCTGCTTCTTCTGATTCACCCTCCAGACTTCACCTTCTCCTTCTCCTTATTCTGCTTCTTCTGATTCACCCTCCAGACTTCAACTCCTCCTTCTCCTTCCTCTGCTTCTTCTGATTCACCCTCCAGACTTCACCTTCTCCTTCTCCTTCTTCTGATTCTTCTGATTCACCCTCCAGACTTCACCTTCTCCTTCTCCTTCTTCTGCTTCTTCTGATTCACCCTCCTGACTTCACCTTCTCCTTCTCCTTCTTCTACTTCTTCTGATTCACCCTCCTGACTTCACCTTCTCCTTCTCCTTCTTCTACTTCTTCTGCTTCACCCTCCAGACTTCACCTTCTCCTTCTCCTTCTTCTACTTCTTCTGATTCACCCTCCAGACTTCACCTTCACCTTCTCCTTCTTCTGCTTCTTCTGATTCACCCTCCAGACTTCACCTTCTCCTTCTCCTTATTCTGCTTCTTCTGATTCACCCTCCAGACTTCACCTTCTCCTTCTCCTTCTTCTGCTTCTTCTGATTCACACTCCAGACTTCACCTTCTCCTTCTCCTTCTTCTACTTCTTCTGATTCACCCTCCAGACTTCACCTTCTCCTTCTCTTTCTTCTGCTTCTTCTGATTCACCCTCCAGACTTCACCTTCTCCTTCTCCTTCTTCTGATTCTTCTGATTCACCCTCCAGACTTCACCTTCTTCTTCTCCTTCTTCTGCTTCTTCTGATTCACCCTCCTGACTTCACCTTCTCCTTCTCCTTCTTCTACCTCTTCTGATTCACCCTCCTGACTTCACCTTCTCCTTCTCCTTCTTCTACTTCTTCTGCTTCACCCTCCAGACTTCACCTTCTCCTTCTCCTTCTTCTACTTCTTCTGATTCACCCTCCAGACTTGACCTTCTCCTTCTCCTTCTTCTACTTCTTCTGATTCACCCTCCAGACTTCACCTTCTCCTTCTCCTTCTTCTGCTTCTTCTGCTTCACCGTCCGGACTTCACCTTCTCCTTCTCCTTCTTCTACTTCTTCTGCTTCATCCCCCTGACATCACCTGCTCCTTCTCCTTCTTCTGCTTCTTCTGATTCACCCTCCTAACTTCACCTTCTCCTTCTCCTTCTTCTGATTCACCCTCCTGACTTCACCTTCTCCTTCTCCTTCTTCTGCTTCTTCTGATTCACCCTCCAGACTTCACCTTCTCCTTCTCCTTCTTCTGCTTCTTCTGATTCACCCTCCAGACTTCACCTTCTCCTTCTCCTCCTTCTGCTTCTTCTGATTCACCCTCCAGACCTCACCTTCTCCTTCTCCTTCTTCTACTTCTTCTGATTCACCCTCCAGACTTCATCTTCTCCTTCTCCTTCTTCTGCTTCTTCTGATTCACCCTCCAGACTTCACCTTCTCCTTCTCCTTCTTCTGCTTCTTCTGATTCACCCTCCAGACATCACCTTCTCCTTCTCCTTCTTCTACTTCTTCTGATTCACCCTCCAGACATCACCTTCTCCTTCTCCTTCTTCTACTTCTTCTGATTCACCCTCCTGACTTCACCTTCTCCTTCTCCTTCTTCTACTTCTTCTGATTCACCCTCCTGACTTCACCTTCTCCTTCTCCTTCTTCTACTTCTTCTGCTTCACCCTCCAGACTTCACCTTCTCCTTCTCCTTCTTCTACTTCTTCTGATTCACCCTTCAGACTTCACATTCTCCTTCTCCTTTTTCTGCTTCTTCTGATTCACCCTCCAGGCTTCACCTTCTCCTGCTCCTTATTCTGCTTCTTCTGATTCACCCTCCAGACTTCACCTTCTCCTTCTCCTTCTTCTGCTTCTTCTGATTCACCCTCCAGACTTCACCTTCTCCTTCTCCTTCTTCTGCTTCTTCTGATTCACCCTCCAGACTTCACCTTCTCCTTCTCCTTCGTCTACTTCTTCTGATTCACCCTCCAGACAACACCTTCTCCTTCTCCTTCTTCTACTTCTTCTGATTCACCCTCCAGACTTCACCTTCTCCTTCTCCTTCTTCTGCTTCTTCTGATTCACCCTCCTGACTTCACCTTCTCCTTCTCCTTCTTCTACTTCTTCTGGTTCACCCTCCTGACTTCACCTTCTCCTTCTCCTTCTTCTACTTCGTCTGCTTCACCCTCCAGACTTCACCTTCTCCTTCTCCTTCTTCTACTTCTTCTGATTCACCCTCCAGACTTGACCTTCTCCTTCTCCTTCTTCTACTTATTCTGATTCACCCTCCAGACTTCACATTCTCCTTCTCCTTCTTCTGCTTCTTCTGCTTCACCGTCCTGACTTCACCTTCTCCTTCTCCTTCTTCTACTTCTTCTGCTTCATCCCGCTGACATCACCTGCTCCTTCTCCTTCTTCTGCTTCTTCTGATTCACCCTCCTAACATCACCTTCTCCTTCTCCTTCTTCTGCTTCTTCTGATTCACCCTCCTGACTTCACCTTCTCCTTCTCCTTCTTCGGCTTCTTCTGATTCACCCTCCAGACTTCACCTTCTCCTTCTCCTTCTTCTGATTCTTCTGATTCACCCTCCAGACTTCACCTTCTCCTTCTCCTTCTTCTGCTTCTTCTGATTCACCCTCCTGACTTCACCTTCTCCTTCTCCTTCTTCTACTTCTTCTGATTCACCCTCCTGACTTCACCTTCTCCTTCTCCTTCTTCTACTTCTTCTGCTTCACCCTCCAGACTTCACCTTCTCCTTCTCCTTCTTCTGCTTCTTCTGATTCACCCTCCAGACTTCTCCATCTTCTTCTCCTTCTTCTGCTTCTTCTGATTCACCCTCCAGACTTCACCTTCTCCTTCTCCTTCTTCTACTTCTTCTGATTCACCCTCCAGACTTCACCTTCTCCTTCTCCTTCTTCTACTTCTTCTGATTCACCCTCCAGTCTTCACCTTCTCCTTCTCCTTCTTCTGTTTCTTCTGCTTCACCCTCCAGACTTCACCTTCTCCTTCTCTTTCTTCTGCTTCTTCTGATTCACCCTCCAGACTTCACCTTCTACTTCTCCTTCTTCTGATTCTTCTGATTCACCCTCCAGACTTCACCTTCTCCTTCTCCTTCTTCTGCTTCTTCTGATTCACCCTCCTGACTTCACCTTCTCCTTCTTCTTCTTCTACTTCTTCTGATTCACCATCCTGACTTCACCTTCTCCTTCTCCTTCTTCTACTTCTTCTGCTTCACCCTCCAGACTTCACCTTCTCCTTCTCCTTCTTCTACTTCTTCTGATTCACCCTCCAGACTTCATCTTCTCCTTCTCCTTCTTCTGCTTCTTCTGATTCGCCCTCCAGACTTCACCTTCTCCTTCTCCTTCCTCTGCTTCTTCTGATTCACACTCCAGACTTCACCTTCTCCTTCTCCTTCTTCTGATTCTTCTGATTCACCCTCCAGACTTCACCTTCTCCTTCTCCTTCTTCTGCTTCTTCTGATTAACCCTCCTGACTTCACCTTCTCCTTCTCCTTATTCTACTTCTTCTGATTCACCCTCCTGACTTCACCTTCTCCTTCTCCTTCTTCTACTTCTTCTGATTCACCCTCCAGACTTCACCTTCTCCTTCTCTTTCTTCTGCTTCTTCTGATTCACCCTCCAGACTTCACCTTCTCCTTCTCCTTATTCTGCTTCTTCTGATTCACCCTCTAGACTTCACCTTCTCCTTCTCCTTCTTCTGCTTCTTCTGATTCACACTCCAGACTTCACCTTCTCCTTCTCCTTCTTCTACTTCTTCTGATTCACCCTCCAGACTTCACCTTCTCCTTCTCTTTCTTCTGCTTCTTCTGATTCACCCTCCAGACTTCACCTTCTCCTTCTCCTTCTTCTGATTCTTCTGATTCACCCTCCAGACTTCACCTTCTCCTTCTCCTTCTTCTGCTTCTTCTGATTCACCCTCCTGACTTCACCTTCTCCTTCTCCTTCTTCTACTTCTTCTGCTTCACCCTCCAGACTTCACCTTCTCCTTCTCCTTCTTCTACTTCTTCTGATTCACCCTCCAGACTTCATCTTCTCCTTCTCCTTCTTCTGCTTCTTCTGATTCACCCTCCAGACTTCACCTTCTCCTTCTCCTTATTCTGCTTCTTCTGATTCACCCTCCAGACTTCACCTTCTCCTTCTCCTTATTCTGCTTCTTCTGATTCACCCTCCAGACTTCACCTTCTCCTTCTCCTTCCTCTGCTTCTTCTGATTCACCCTCCAGACTTCACCTTCTCCTTCTCCTTCTTCTGATTCTTCTGATTCACCCTCCAGACTTCACCTTCTCCTTCTCCTTCTTCTGCTTCTTCTGATTCACCCTCCTGACTTCACCTTCTCCTTCTCCTTCTTCTACTTCTTCTGATTCACCCTCCTGACTTCACCTTCTCCTTCTCCTTCTTCTACTTCTTCTGCTTCACCCTCCAGACTTCACCTTCTCCTTCTCCTTCTTCTACTTCTTCTGATTCACCCTCCAGACTTCACCTTCACCTTCTCCTTCTTCTGCTTCTTCTGATTCACCCTCCAGACTTCACCTTCTCCTTCTCCTTATTCTGCTTCTTCTGATTCTCCCTCCAGACTTCACCTTCTCCTTCTCCTTCTTCTGCTTCTTCTGATTCACACTCCAGACTTCACCTTCTCCTTCTCCTTCTTCTACTTCTTCTGATTCACCCTCCAGACTTCAACTTCTCCTTCTCTTTCTTCTGCTTCTTCTGATTCACCCTCCAGACTTCACCTTCTCCTTCTCCTTCTTCTGATTCTTCTGATTCACCCTCCAGACTTCACCTTCTTCTTCTCCTTCTTCTGCTTCTTCTGATTCACCCTCCTGACTTCACCTTCTCCTTCTCCTTCTTCTACCTCTTCTGATTCACCCTCCTGACTTCACCTTCTCCTTCTCCTTCTTCTACTTCTTCTGCTTCACCCTCCAGACTTCACCTTCTCCTTCTCCTTCTTCTACTTCTTCTGATTCACCCTCCAGACTTGACCTTCTCCTTCTCCTTCTTCTACTTCTTCTGATTCACCCTCCTGACTTCACCTTCTCCTTCTCCTTCTTCTGCTTCTTCTGATTCACCCTCCTGACTTCACCTTCTCCTTCTCCTTCTTTTACTTCTTCTGCTTCACCCTCCAGACTTCACCTTCTCCTTCTCCTTCTTCTACTTCTTCTGATTCACCCTCCAGACTTCATCTTCTCCTTCTCCTTCTTCTGCTTCTTCTGATTCACCCTCCAGACTTCACCTTCTCCTTCTCCTTATTCTGCTTCTTCTGATTCACCCTCCAGACTTCACCTTCTCCTTCTCCTTATTCTGCTTCTTCTGATTCACCCTCCAGACTTCAACTCCTCCTTCTCCTTCCTCTGCTTCTTCTGATTCACCCTCCAGACTTCACCTTCTCCTTCTCCTTCTTCTGATTCTTCTGATTCACCCTCCAGACTTCACCTTCTCCTTCTCCTTCTTCTGCTTCTTCTGATTCACCCTCCTGACTTCACCTTCTCCTTCTCCTTCTTCTACTTCTTCTGATTCACCCTCCTGACTTCACCTTCTCCTTCTCCTTCTTCTACTTCTTCTGCTTCACCCTCCAGACTTCACCTTCTCCTTCTCCTTCTTCTACTTCTTCTGATTCACCCTCCAGACTTCACCTTCACCTTCTCCTTCTTCTGCTTCTTCTGATTCACCCTCCAGACTTCACCTTCTCCTTCTCCTTATTCTGCTTCTTCTGATTCACCCTCCAGACTTCACCTTCTCCTTCTCCTTCTTCTGCTTCTTCTGATTCACACTCCAGACTTCACCTTCTCCTTCTCCTTCTTCTACTTCTTCTGATTCACCCTCCAGACTTCACCTTCTCCTTCTCTTTCTTCTGCTTCTTCTGATTCACCCTCCAGACTTCACCTTCTCCTTCTCCTTCTTCTGATTCTTCTGATTCACCCTCCAGACTTCACCTTCTTCTTCTCCTTCTTCTGCTTCTTCTGATTCACCCTCCTGACTTCACCTTCTCCTTCTCCTTCTTCTACCTCTTCTGATTCACCCTCCTGACTTCACCTTCTCCTTCTCCTTCTTCTACTTCTTCTGCTTCACCCTCCAGACTTCACCTTCTCCTTCTCCTTCTTCTACTTCTTCTGATTCACCCTCCAGACTTGACCTTCTCCTTCTCCTTCTTCTACTTCTTCTGATTCACCCTCCAGACTTCACCTTCTCCTTCTCCTTCTTCTGCTTCTTCTGCTTCACCGTCCGGACTTCACCTTCTCCTTCTCCTTCTTCTACTTCTTCTGCTTCATCCCCCTGACATCACCTGCTCCTTCTCCTTCTTCTGCTTCTTCTGATTCACCCTCCTAACTTCACCTTCTCCTTCTCCTTCTTCTGATTCACCCTCCTGACTTCACCTTCTCCTTCTCCTTCTTCTGCTTCTTCTGATTCACCCTCCAGACTTCACCTTCTCCTTCTCCTTCTTCTGCTTCTTCTGATTCACCCTCCAGACTTCACCTTCTCCTTCTCCTCCTTCTGCTTCTTCTGATTCACCCTCCAGACCTCACCTTCTCCTTCTCCTTCTTCTACTTCTTCTGATTCACCCTCCAGACTTCATCTTCTCCTTCTCCTTCTTCTGCTTCTTCTGATTCACCCTCCAGACTTCACCTTCTCCTTCTCCTTCTTCTGCTTCTTCTGATTCACCCTCCAGACATCACCTTCTCCTTCTCCTTCTTCTACTTCTTCTGATTCACCCTCCAGACATCACCTTCTCCTTCTCCTTCTTCTACTTCTTCTGATTCACCCTCCTGACTTCACCTTCTCCTTCTCCTTCTTCTACTTCTTCTGATTCACCCTCCTGACTTCACCTTCTCCTTCTCCTTCTTCTACTTCTTCTGCTTCACCCTCCAGACTTCACCTTCTCCTTCTCCTTCTTCTACTTCTTCTGATTCACCCTTCAGACTTCACATTCTCCTTCTCCTTTTTCTGCTTCTTCTGATTCACCCTCCAGGCTTCACCTTCTCCTGCTCCTTATTCTGCTTCTTCTGATTCACCCTCCAGACTTCACCTTCTCCTTCTCCTTCTTCTGCTTCTTCTGATTCACCCTCCAGACTTCACCTTCTCCTTCTCCTTCTTCTGCTTCTTCTGATTCACCCTCCAGACTTCACCTTCTCCTTCTCCTTCGTCTACTTCTTCTGATTCACCCTCCAGACAACACCTTCTCCTTCTCCTTCTTCTACTTCTTCTGATTCACCCTCCAGACTTCACCTTCTCCTTCTCCTTCTTCTGCTTCTTCTGATTCACCCTCCTGACTTCACCTTCTCCTTCTCCTTCTTCTACTTCTTCTGGTTCACCCTCCTGACTTCACCTTCTCCTTCTCCTTCTTCTACTTCGTCTGCTTCACCCTCCAGACTTCCCCTTCTCCTTCTCCTTCTTCTACTTCTTCTGATTCACCCTCCAGACTTGACCTTCTCCTTCTCCTTCTTCTACTTATTCTGATTCACCCTCCAGACTTCACATTCTCCTTCTCCTTCTTCTGCTTCTTCTGCTTCACCGTCCTGACTTCACCTTCTCCTTCTCCTTCTTCTACTTCTTCTGCTTCATCCCGCTGACATCACCTGCTCCTTCTCCTTCTTCTGCTTCTTCTGATTCACCCTCCTAACATCACCTTCTCCTTCTCCTTCTTCTGCTTCTTCTGATTCACCCTCCTGACTTCACCTTCTCCTTCTCCTTCTTCGGCTTCTTCTGATTCACCCTCCAGACTTCACCTTCTCCTTCTCCTTCTTCTGATTCTTCTGATTCACCCTCCAGACTTCACCTTCTCCTTCTCCTTCTTCTGCTTCTTCTGATTCACCCTCCTGACTTCACCTTCTCCTTCTCCTTCTTCTACTTCTTCTGATTCACCCTCCTGACTTCACCTTCTCCTTCTCCTTCTTCTACTTCTTCTGCTTCACCCTCCAGACTTCACCTTCTCCTTCTCCTTCTTCTGCTTCTTCTGATTCACCCTCCAGACTTCTCCATCTTCTTCTCCTTCTTCTGCTTCTTCTGATTCACCCTCCAGACTTCACCTTCTCCTTCTCCTTCTTCTACTTCTTCTGATTCACCCTCCAGACTTCACCTTCTCCTTCTCCTTCTTCTACTTCTTCTGATTCACCCTCCAGTCTTCACCTTCTCCTTCTCCTTCTTCTGTTTCTTCTGCTTCACCCTCCAGACTTCACCTTCTCCTTCTCTTTCTTCTGCTTCTTCTGATTCACCCTCCAGACTTCACCTTCTACTTCTCCTTCTTCTGATTCTTCTGATTCACCCTCCAGACTTCACCTTCTCCTTCTCCTTCTTCTGCTTCTTCTGATTCACCCTCCTGACTTCACCTTCTCCTTCTTCTTCTTCTACTTCTTCTGATTCACCATCCTGACTTCACCTTCTCCTTCTCCTTCTTCTACTTCTTCTGCTTCACCCTCCAGACTTCACCTTCTCCTTCTCCTTCTTCTACTTCTTCTGATTCACCCTCCAGACTTCATCTTCTCCTTCTCCTTCTTCTGCTTCTTCTGATTCGCCCTCCAGACTTCACCTTCTCCTTCTCCTTCCTCTGCTTCTTCTGATTCAGACTCCAGACTTCACCTTCTCCTTCTCCTTCTTCTGATTCTTCTGATTCACCCTCCAGACTTCACCTTCTCCTTCTCCTTCTTCTGCTTCTTCTGATTAACCCTCCTGACTTCACCTTCTCCTTCTCCTTATTCTACTTCTTCTGATTCACCCTCCTGACTTCACCTTCTCCTTCTCCTTCTTCTACTTCTTCTGATTCACCCTCCAGACTTCACCTTCTCCTTCTCTTTCTTCTGCTTCTTCTGATTCACCCTCCAGACTTCACCTTCTCCTTCTCCTTATTCTGCTTCTTCTGATTCACCCTCTAGACTTCACCTTCTCCTTCTCCTTCTTCTGCTTCTTCTGATTCACACTCCAGACTTCACCTTCTCCTTCTCCTTCTTCTACTTCTTCTGATTCACCCTCCAGACTTCACCTTCTCCTTCTCTTTCTTCTGCTTCTTCTGATTCACCCTCCAGACTTCACCTTCTCCTTCTCCTTCTTCTGATTCTTCTGATTCACCCTCCAGACTTCACCTTCTCCTTCTCCTTCTTCTGCTTCTTCTGATTCACCCTCCTGACTTCACCTTCTCCTTCTCCTTCTTCTACTTCTTCTGCTTCACCCTCCAGACTTCACCTTCTCCTTCTCCTTCTTCTACTTCTTCTGATTCACCCTCCAGACTTCATCTTCTCCTTCTCCTTCTTCTGCTTCTTCTGATTCACCCTCCAGACTTCACCTTCTCCTTCTCCTTATTCTGCTTCTTCTGATTCACCCTCCAGACTTCACCTTCTCCTTCTCCTTATTCTGCTTCTTCTGATTCACCCTCCAGACTTCACCTTCTCCTTCTCCTTCCTCTGCTTCTTCTGATTCACCCTCCAGACTTCACCTTCTCCTTCTCCTTCTTCTGATTCTTCTGATTCACCCTCCAGACTTCACCTTCTCCTTCTCCTTCTTCTGCTTCTTCTGATTCACCCTCCTGACTTCACCTTCTCCTTCTCCTTCTTCTACTTCTTCTGATTCACCCTCCTGACTTCACCTTCTCCTTCTCCTTCTTCTACTTCTTCTGCTTCACCCTCCAGACTTCACCTTCTCCTTCTCCTTCTTCTACTTCTTCTGATTCACCCTCCAGACTTCACCTTCACCTTCTCCTTCTTCTGCTTCTTCTGATTCACCCTCCAGACTTCACCTTCTCCTTCTCCTTATTCTGCTTCTTCTGATTCTCCCTCCAGACTTCACCTTCTCCTTCTCCTTCTTCTGCTTCTTCTGATTCACACTCCAGACTTCACCTTCTCCTTCTCCTTCTTCTACTTCTTCTGATTCACCCTCCAGACTTCAACTTCTCCTTCTCTTTCTTCTGCTTCTTCTGATTCACCCTCCAGACTTCACCTTCTCCTTCTCCTTCTTCTGATTCTTCTGATTCACCCTCCAGACTTCACCTTCTTCTTCTCCTTCTTCTGCTTCTTCTGATTCACCCTCCTGACTTCACCTTCTCCTTCTCCTTCTTCTACCTCTTCTGATTCACCCTCCTGACTTCACCTTCTCCTTCTCCTTCTTCTACTTCTTCTGCTTCACCCTCCAGACTTCACCTTCTCCTTCTCCTTCTTCTACTTCTTCTGATTCACCCTCCAGACTTGACCTTCTCCTTCTCCTTCTTCTACTTCTTCTGATTCACCCTCCTGACTTCACCTTCTCCTTCTCCTTCTTCTGCTTCTTCTGCTTCACCGTCCGGACTTCACCTTCTCCTTCTCCTTCTTCTACTTCTTCTGCTTCATCCCCCTGACATCACCTGCTCCTTCTCCTTCTTCTGCTTCTTCTGATTCACCCTCCTAACTTCACCTTCTCCTTCTCCTTCTTCTGATTCACCCTCCTGACTTCACCTTCTCCTTCTCCTTCTTCTGCTTCTTCTGATTCACCCTCCAGACTTCACCTTCTCCTTCTCCTTCTTCTGCTTCTTCTGATTCACCCTCCAGACTTCACCTTCTCCTTCTCCTTCTTCTGCTTCTTCTGATTCACCCTCCAGACCTCACCTTCTCCTTCTCCTTCTTCTACTTCTTCTGATTCACCCTCCAGACTTCATCTTCTCCTTCTCCTTCTTCTGCTTCTTCTGATTCACCCTCCAGACTTCACCTTCTCCTTCTCCTTCTTCTGCTTCTTCTGATTCACCCTCCAGACATCACCTTCTCCTTCTCCTTCTTCTACTTCTTCTGATTCACCCTCCAGACATCACCTTCTCCTTCTCCTTCTTCTACTTCTTCTGATTCACCCTCCTGACTTCACCTTCTCCTTCTCCTTCTTCTACTTCTTCTGATTCACCCTCCTGACTTCACCTTCTCCTTCTCCTTCTTCTACTTCTTCTGCTTCACCCTCCAGACTTCACCTTCTCCTTCTCCTTCTTCTACTTCTTCTGATTCACCCTTCAGACTTCACATTCTCCTTCTCCTTTTTCTGCTTCTTCTGATTCACCCTCCAGACTTCACCTTCTCCTTCTCCTTATTCTGCTTCTTCTGATTCACCCTCCAGACTTCACCTTCTCCTTCTCCTTCTTCTGCTTCTTCTGATTCACCCTCCAGACTTCACCTTCTCCTTCTCCTTCTTCTGCTTCTTCTGATTCACCCTCCAGACTTCACCTTCTCCTTCTCCTTCGTCTACTTCTTCTGATTCACCCTCCAGACAACAACTTCTCCTTCTCCTTCTTCTACTTCTTCTGATTCACCCTCCAGACTTCACCTTCTCCTTCTCCTTCTTCTGCTTCTTCTGATTCACCCTCCTGACTTCACCTTCTCCTTCTCCTTCTTCTACTTCTTCTGGTTCACCCTCCTGACTTCACCTTCTCCTTCTCCTTCTTCTACTTCTTCTGCTTCACCCTCCAGACTTCACCTTCTCCTTCTCCTTCTTCTACTTCTTCTGATTCACCCTCCAGACTTGACCTTCTCCTTCTCCTTCTTCTACTTATTCTGATTCACCCTCCAGACTTCACATTCTCCTTCTCCTTCTTCTGCTTCTTCTGCTTCACCGTCCTGACTTCACCTTCTCCTTCTCCTTCTTCTACTTCTTCTGCTTCATCCCGCTGACATCACCTGCTCCTTCTCCTTCTTCTGCTTCTTCTGATTCACCCTCCTAACTTCACCTTCTCCTTCTCCTTCTTCTGCTTCTTCTGATTCACCCTCCTGACTTCACCTTCTCCTTCTCCTTCTTCGGCTTCTTCTGATTCACCCTCCAGACTTCACCTTCTCCTTCTCCTTCTTCTGATTCTTCTGATTCACCCTCCAGACTTCACCTTCTCCTTCTCCTTCTTCTGCTTCTTCTGATTCACCCTCCTGACTTCACCTTCTCCTTCTCCTTCTTCTACTTCTTCTGATTCACCCTCCTGACTTCACCTTCTCCTTCTCCTTCTTCTACTTCTTCTGCTTCACCCTCCAGACTTCACCTTCTCCTTCTCCTTCTTCTGCTTCTTCTGATTCACCCTCCAGACTTCTCCATCTCCTTCTCCTTCTTCTGCTTCTTCTGATTCACCCTCCAGACTTCACCTTCACCTTCTCCTTCTTCTACTTCTTCTGATTCACCCTCCAGACTTCACCTTCTCCTTCTCCTTCTTCTACTTCTTCTGATTCACCCTCCAGTCTTCACCATCTCCTTCTCCTTCTTCTGTTTCTTCTGCTTCACCCTCCAGACTTCACCTTCTCCTTCTCTTTCTTCTGCTTCTTCTGATTCACCCTCCAGACTTCACCTTCTACTTCTCCTTCTTCTGATTCTTCTGATTCACCCTCCAGACTTCACCTTCTCCTTCTCCTTCTTCTGCTTCTTCTGATTCACCCTCCTGACTTCACCTTCTCCTTCTTCTTCTTCTACTTCTTCTGATTCACCATCCTGACTTCACCTTCTCCTTCTCCTTCTTCTACTTCTTCTGCTTCACCCTCCAGACTTCACCTTCTCCTTCTCCTTCTTCTACTTCTTCTGATTCACCCTCCAGACTTCATCTTCTCCTTCTCCTTCTTCTGCTTCTTCTGATTCGCCCTCCAGACTCCACCTTCTCCTTCTCCTTATTCTGCTTCTTCTGATTCACCCTCCAGACTTCACCTTCTCCTTCTCCTTATTCTGCTTCTTCTGATTCACCCTCCAGACTTCACCTTCTCCTTCTCCTTCCTCTGCTTCTTCTGATTCACCCTCCAGACTTCACCTTCTCCTTCTCCTTCTTCTGATTCTTCTGATTCTTCCTCCAGACTTCACCTTCTCCTTCTCCTTCTTCTGCTTCTTCTGATTCACCCTCCTGACTTCACCTTCTCCTTCTCCATATTCTACTTCTTCTGATTCACCCTCCTGACTTCACCTTCTCCTTCTCCTTCTTCTACTTCTTCTGATTCACCCTCCAGACTTCACCTTCTCCTTCTCTTTCTTCTGCTTCTTCTGATTCACCCTCCAGACTTCACCTTCTCCTTCTCCTTATTCTGCTTCTTCTGATTCACCCTCTAGACTTCACCTTCTCCTTCTCCTTCTTCTGCTTCTTCTGATTCACACTCCAGACTTCACCTTCTCCTTCTCCTTCTTCTACTTCTTCTGATTCACCCTCCAGACTTCACCTTCTCCTTCTCTTTCTTCTGCTTCTTCTGATTCACCCTCCAGACTTCACCTTCTCCTTCTCCTTCTTCTGATTCTTCTGATTCACCCTCCAGACTTCACCTTCTCCTTCTCCTTCTTCTGCTTCTTCTGATTCACCCTCCTGACTTCACCTTCTCCTTCTCCTTCTTCTACTTCTTCTGCTTCACCCTCCAGACTTCACCTTCTCCTTCTCCTTCTTCTACTTCTTCTGATTCACCCTTCAGACTTCATCTTCTCCTTCTCCTTCTTCTGCTTCTTCTGATTCACCCTCCAGACTTCACCTTCTCCTTCTCCTTATTCTGCTTCTTCTGATTCACCCTCCAGACTTCACCTTCTCCTTCTCCTTATTCTGCTTCTTCTGATTCACCCTCCAGACTTCACCTTCTCCTTCTCCTTCCTCTGCTTCTTCTGATTCACCCTCCAGACTTCACCTTCTCCTTCTCCTTCTTCTGATTCTTCTGATTCACCCTCCAGACTTCACCTTCTCCTTCTCCTTCTTCTGCTTCTTCTGATTCACCCTCCTGACTTCACCTTCTCCTTCTCCGTCTTCTACTTCTTCTGATTCACCCTCCTGACTTCACCTTCTCCTTCTCCTTCTTCTACTTCTTCTGCTTCACCCTCCAGACTTCACCTTCTCCTTCTCCTTCTTCTACTTCTTCTGATTCACCCTCCAGACTTCACCTTCACCTTCTCCTTCTTCTGCTTCTTCTGATTCACCCTCCAGACTTCACCTTCTCCTTCTCCTTATTCTGCTTCTTCTGATTCTCCCTCCAGACTTCACCTTCTCCTTCTCCTTCTTCTGCTTCTTCTGATTCACACTCCAGACTTCACCTTCTCCTTCTCCTTCTTCTACTTCTTCTGATTCACCCTCCAGACTTCACCTTCTCCTTCTCTTTCTTCTGCTTCTTCTGATTCACCCTCCAGACTTCACCTTCTCCTTCTCCTTCTTCTGATTCTTCTGATTCACCCTCCAGACTTCACCTTCTTCTTCTCCTTCTTCTGCTTCTTCTGATTCACCCTCCTGACTTCACCTTCTCCTTCTCCTTCTTCTACCTCTTCTGATTCACCCTCCTGACTTCACCTTCTCCTTCTCCTTCTTCTACTTCTTCTGCTTCACCCTCCAGACTTCACCTTCTCCTTCTCCTTCTTCTACTTCTTCTGATTCACCCTCCAGACTTGACCTTCTCCTTCTCCTTCTTCTACTTCTTCTGATTCACCCTCCTGACTTCACCTTCTCCTTCTCCTTCTTCTGCTTCTTCTGCTTCACCGTCCGGACTTCACCTTCTCCTTCTCCTTCTTCTACTTCTTCTGCTTCATCCCCCTGACATCACCTGCTCCTTCTCCTTCTTCTGCTTCTTCTGATTCACCCTCCTAACTTCACCTTCTCCTTCTCCTTCTTCTGATTCACCCTCCTGACTTCACCTTCTCCTTCTCCTTCTTCTGCTTCTTCTGATTCACCCTCCAGACTTCACCTTCTCCTTCTCCTTCTTCTGCTTCTTCTGATTCACCCTCCAGACCTCACCTTCTCCTTCTCCTTCTTCTACTTCTTCTGATTCACCCTCCAGACTTCATCTTCTCCTTCTCCTTCTTCTGCTTCTTCTGATTCACCCTCCAGACATCACCTTCTCCTTCTCCTTCTTCTACTTCTTCTGATTCACCCTCCAGACATCACCTTCTCCTTCTCCTTCTTCTACTTCTTCTGATTCACCCTCCTGACTTCACCTTCTCCTTCTCCTTCTTCTACTTCTTCTGATTCACCCTCCTGACTTCACCTTCTCCTTCTCCTTCTTCTACTTCTTCTGCTTCACCCTCCAGACTTCACCTTCTCCTTCTCCTTCTTCTACTTCTTCTGATTCACCCTTCAGTCTTCACATTCTCCTTCTCCTTTTTCTGCTTCTTCTGATTCACCCTCCAGACTTCACCTTCTCCTTCTCCTTATTCTGCTTCTTCTGATTCACCCTCCAGACTTCACCTTCTCCTTCTCCTTCTTCTGCTTCTTCTGATTCACCCTCCAGACTTCACCTTCTCCTTCTCCTTCTTCTGCTTCTTCTGATTCACCCTCCAGACTTCACCTTCTCCTTCTCCTTATTCTGCTTCTTCTGATTCACCCTCCAGACTTCACCTTCTCCTTCTCCTTCTTCTACTTCTTCTGGTTCACCCTCCTGACTTCACCTTCTCCTTCTCCTTCTTCTACTTCTTCTGCTTCACCCTCCAGACTTCACCTTCTCCTTCTCCTTCTTCTACTTCTTCTGATTCACCCTCCAGACTTGACCTTCTCCTTCTCCTTCTTCTACTTATTCTGATTCACCCTCCAGACTTCACATTCTCCTTCTCCTTCTTCTGCTTCTTCTGCTTCACCGTCCTGACTTCACCTTCTCCTTCTCCTTCTTCTACTTCTTCTGCTTCATCCCGCTGACATCAACTGCTCCTTCTCCTTCTTCTGCTTCTTCTGATTCACCCTCCTAACTTCACCTTCTCCTTCTCCTTCTTCTGCTTCTTCTGATTCACCCTCCTGACTTCACCTTCTCCTTCTCCTTCTTCGGTTTCTTCTGATTCACCCTCCAGACTTCACCTTCTCCTTCTCCTTCTTCTGATTCTTCTGATTCACCCTCCAGACTTCACCTTCTCCTTCTCCTTCTTTTGCTTCTTCTGATTCACCCTCCTGACTTCACCTTCTCCTTCTCCTTCTTCTACTTCTTCTGATTCACCCTCCTGACTTCACCTTCTCCTTCTCCTTCTTCTACTTCTTCTGCTTCACCCTCCAGACTTCACCTTCTCCTTCTCCTTCTTCTGCTTCTTCTGATTCACCCTCCAGACTTCTCCTTCTCCTTCTCCTTCTTCTGCTTCTTCTGATTCACCCTCCAGACTTCACCTTCTCCTTCTCCTTCTTCTACTTCTTCTGATTCACCCTCCAGATTTCACCTTCTCCTTCTCCTTCTTCTGTTTCTTCTGCTTCACCCTCCAGACTTCACCTTCTCCTTCTCTTTCTTCTGCTTCTTCTGATTCACCCTCCAGACTTCACCTTCTACTTCTCCTTCTTCTGATTCTTCTGATTCACCCTCCAGACTTCACCTTCTCCTTCTCCTTCTTCTGCTTCTTCTGATTCACCCTCCTGACTTCACCTTCTCCTTCTTCTTATTTTCTTCTTCTGATTCACCATCCTGACTTCACCTTCTCCTTCTCCTTCTTCTACTTCTTCTGCTTCACCCTCCAGACTTCACCTTCTCCTTCTCCTTCTTCTACTTCTTCTGATTCACCCTCCAGACTTCATCTTCTCCTTCTCCTTCTTCTGCTTCTTCTGATTCGCCCTCCAGACTTCACCTTCTCCTTCTCCTTATTCTGCTTCTTCTGATTCACCCTCCAGACTTCACCTTCTCCTTCTCCTTATTCTGCTTCTTCTGATTCACCCTCCAGACTTCACCTTCTCCTTCTCCTTCCTCTGCTTCTTCTGATTCACCCTCCAGACTTCACCTTCTCCTTCTCCTTCTTCTGATTCTTCTGATTCACCCTCCAGACATCACCTTCTCCTTCTCCTTCTTCTGCTTCTTCTGATTCACCCTCCTGACTTCACCTTCTCCTTCTCCTTATTCTACTTCTTCTGATTCACCCTCCTGACTTCACCTTCTCCTTCTCCTTCTTCTACTTCTTCTGTTTCACCCTCCAGACTTCACCTTCTCCTTCTCTTTCTTCTGCTTCTTCTGATTCACCCTCCAGACTTCACCTTCTCCTTCTCCTTATTCTGCTTCTTCTGATTCACCCTCTAGACTTCACCTTCTCCTTCTCCTTCTTCTGCTTCTTCTGATTCACACTCCAGACTTCACCTTCTCCTTCTCCTTCTTCTACTTCTTCTGATTCACCCTCCAGACTTCACCTTCTCCTTCTCTTTCTTCTGCTTCTTCTGATTCACCCTCCAGACTTCACCTTCTCCTTCTCCTTCTTCTGATTCTTCTGATTCACCCTCCAGACTTCACCTTCTCCTTCTCCTTCTTCTGCTTCTTCTGATTCACCCTCCTGACTTCACCTTCTCCTTCTCCTTCTTCTACTTCTTCTGATTCACCCTCCTGACTTCACCTTCTCCTTCTCCTTCTTCTACTTCTTCTGCTTCAGCCTCCAGACTTCACCTTCTCCTTCTCCTTATTCTACTTCTCCTGATTCACCCTCCAGACTTGACCTTCTCCTTCTCCTTCTTCTACTTCTTCTGATTCACCCTCCAGACTTCACCTTCTCCTTCTCCTTCTTCTGCTTCTTCTGCTTCACCGTCCTGACTTCACCTTCTCCTTCTCCTTCTTCTACTTCTTCTGCTTCATCCCCCTGACATCACCTGCTCCTTCTCCTTCTTCTGCTTCTTCTGATTCACCCTCCTAACTTCACCTTCTCCTTCTCCTTCTTCTGCTTCTTCTGATTCACCCTCCTGACTTCACCTTCTCCTTCTCCTTCTCCTGCTTCTTCTGATTCACCCTCCAGACTTCACCTTCTCCTTCTCTTTCTTCTGCTTCTTCTGATTCACCCTCCAGACTTCACCTTCTCCTTCTCCTTCTTCTGATTCTTCTGATTCACCCTCCAGACTTCACCTTCTCCTTCTATTCTTCTGCTTCTTCTGATTCACCCTCCAGACTTCACCTTCTCCTTCTCCTTCTTTTGCTTCTTCTGCTTCACACTCCAGACTTCACCTTCTCCTTCTCCTTCTTCTGCTTCTTCTGATTCACCCTCCTAACTTCACCTTCTCCTTCTCCTTCTTCTGCTTCTTCTGATTCACCCTCCTGACTTCACCTTCTCCTTCTCCTTCTTCTGCTTCTTCCGATTCACCCTCCAGACTTCACCTTCTCCTTCTCCTTCTTCGGCTTCTTCTGATTCACCCTCCAGACTTCACCTTCTCCTTCTCCTTCTTCTGATTCTTCTGATTCACCCTCCAGACTTCACCTTCTCCTTCTCCTTCTTCTGCTTCTTCTGATTCACCCTCCTGACTTCACCTTCTCCTTCTCCTTCTTCTACTTCTTCTGATTCACCCTCCTGACTTCACCTTCTCCTTCTCCTTCTTCTACTTCTTCTGCTTCACCCTCCAGACTTCACCTTCTCCTTCTCCTTCTTCTGCTTCTTCTGATTCACCCTCCAGACTTCTCCTTCTCCTTCTCCTTCTTCTGCTTCTTCTGATTCACCCTCCAGACTTCACCTTCTCCTTCTCCTTGTTCTACTTCTTCTGATTCACCCTCCAGACTTCACCTTCTCCTTCTCCTTCTTCTACTTCTTCTGATTCACCCTCCAGTCTTCACCTTCTCCTTCTCCTTCTTCTGTTTCTTCTGCTTCACCCTCCAGACTTCACCTTCTCCTTCTCTTTCTTCTGCTTCTTCTGATTCACCCTCCAGACTTCACCTTCTACTTCTCCTTCTTCTGATTCTTCTGATTCACCCTCCAGACTTCACCTTCTCCTTCTCCTTCTTCTGCTTCTTCTGATTCACCCTCCTGACTTCACCTTCTCCTTCTTCTTCTTCTACTTCTTCTGATTCACCATCCTGACTTCACCTTCTCCTTCTCCTTCTTCTACTTCTTCTGCTTCACTCTCCAGACTTCACCTTCTCCTTCTCCTTCTTCTACTTCTTCTGATTCACCCTCCAGGCTTCATCTTCTCCTTCTCCTTCTTCTGCTTCTTCTGATTCGCCCTCCAGACTTCACCTTCTCCTTCTCCTTATTCTGCTTCTTCTGATTCACCCTCCAGACTTCACCTTCTCCTTCTCCTTATTCTGCTTCTTCTGATTCACCCTCCAGACTTCACCTTCTCCTTCTCCTTCCTCTGCTTCTTCTGATTCACCCTCCAGACTTCACCTTCTCCTTCTCCTTCTTCTGATTCTTCTGATTCACCCTCCAGACTTCACCTTCTCCTTCTCCTTCTTCTGCTTCTTCTGATTCACCCTCCTGACTTCACCTTCTCCTTCTCCTTATTCTACTTCTTCTGATTCACCCTCCTGACTTCACCTTCTCCTTCTCCTTCTTCTACTTCTTCTGATTCACCCTCCAGACTTCACCTTCTCCTTCTCTTTCTTCTGCTTCTTCTGATTCACCCTCCAGACTTCACCTTCTCCTTCTCCTTATTCTGCTTCTTCTGATTCACCCTCTAGACTTCACCTTCTCCTTCTCCTTCTTCTGCTTCTTCTGATTCACACTCCAGACTTCACCTTCTCCTTCTCCTTCTTCTACTTCTTCTGATTCACCCTCCAGACTTCACCTTCTCCTTCTCTTTCTTCTGCTTCTTCTGATTCACCCTCCAGACTTCACCTTCTCCTTCTCCTTCTTCTGATTCTTCTGATTCACCCTCCAGATTTCACCTTCTCCTTCTCCTTCTTCTGCTTCTTCTGATTCACCCTCCTGACTTCACCTTCTCCTTCTCCTTCTTCTACTTCTTCTGATTCACCCTCCTGACTTCACCTTCTCCTTCTCCTTCTTCTACTTCTTCTGCTTCACCCTCCAGACTTCACCTTCTCCTTCTCCTTATTCTACTTCTCCTGATTCACCCTCCAGACTTGACCTTCTCCTTCTCCTTCTTCTACTTCTTCTGATTCACCCTCCAGACTTCACCTTCTCCTTCTCCTTCCTCTGCTTCTTCTGCTTCACCGTCCTGACTTCACCTTCTCCTTCTCCTTCTTCTACTTCTTCTGCTTCATCCCCCTGACATCACCTGCTCCTTCTCCTTCTTCTGCTTCTTCTGATTCACCCTCCTAACTTCACCTTCTCCTTCTCCTTCTTCTGCTTCTTCTGATTCACCCTCCTGACTTCACCTTCTCCTTCTCCTTCTTCTGCTTCTTCTGATTCACCCTCCAGACTTCACCTTCTCCTTCTCTTTCTTCTGCTTCTTCTGATTCACCCTCCAGACTTCACCTTCTCCTTCTCCTTCTTCTGATTCTTCTGATTCACCCTCCAGACTTCACCTTCTCCTTCTCCTTCTTCTGCTTCTTCCGATTCACCCTCCAGACTTCACCTTCTCCTTCTCCTTCTTCGGCTTCTTCTGATTCACCCTCCAGACTTCACCTTCTCCTTCTCCTTCTTCTGATTCTTCTGATTCACCCTCCAGACTTCACCTTCTCCTTCTCCTTCTTCTGCTTCTTCTGATTCTCCCTCCTGACTTCACCTTCTCCTTCTCCTTCTTCTACTTCTTCTGATTCACCCTCCTGACTTCACCTTCTCCTTCTCCTTCTTCTACTTCTTCTGCTTCACCCTCCAGACTTCACCTTCTCCTTCTCCTTCTTCTGCTTCTTCTGATTCACCCTCCAGACTTCTCCTTCTCCTTCTCCTTCTTCTGCTTCTTCTGATTCACCCTCCAGACTTCACCTTCTCCTTCTCCTTGTTCTACTTCTTCTGATTCGCCCTCCAGACTTCACCTTCTCCTTCTCCTTCTTCTACTTCTTCCGATTCACCCTCCAGTCTTCACCTTCTCCTTCTCCTTCTTCTGTTTCTTCTGCTTCACCCTCCAGACTTCACCTTCTCCTTCTCTTTCTTCTGCTTCTTCTGATTCACCCTCCAGACTTCACCTTCTACTTCTCCTTCTTCTGATTCTTCTGATTCACCCTCCAGACTTCACCTTCTCCTTCTCCTTCTTCTGCTTCGTCTGATTCACCCTCCTGACTTCACCTTCTCCTTCTTCTTCTTCTACTTCTTCTGATTCACCATCCTGACTTCACCTTCTCCTTCTCCTTCTTCTACTTCTTCTCCTTCACTCTCCAGACTTCACCTTCTCCTTCTCCTTCTTCTACTTCTTCTGATTCACCCTCCAGGCTTCATCTTCTCCTTCTCCTTCTTCTGCTTCTTCTGATTCGCCCTCCAGACTTCACCTTCTCCTTCTCCTTATTCTGCTTCTTCTGATTCACCCTCCAGACTTCACCTTCTCCTTCTCCTTATTCTGCTTCTTCTGATTCACCCTCCAGACTTCACCTTCTCCTTCTCCTTCCTCTGCTTCTTCTGATTCACCCTCCAGACTTCACCTTCTCCTTCTCCTTCTTCTGATTCTTCTGATTCACCCTCCAGACTTCACCTTCTCCTTCTCCTTCTTCTGCTTCTTCTGATTCACCCTCCTGACTTCACCTTCTCCTTCTCCTTATTCTACTTCTTCTGATTCACCCTCCTGACTTCACCTTCTCCTTCTCCTTCTTCTACTTCTTCTGATTCACCCTCCAGACTTCACCTTCTCCTTCTCTTTCTTCTGCTTCTTCTGATTCACCCTCCAGACTTCACCTTCTCCTTCTCCTTATTCTGCTTCTTCTGATTCACCCTCTAGACTTCACCTTCTCCTTCTCCTTCTTCTGCTTCTTCTGATTCACACTCCAGACTTCACCTTCTCCTTCTCCTTCTTCTACTTCTTCTGATTCACCCTCCAGACTTCACCTTCTCCTTCTCTTTCTTCTGCTTCTTCTGATTCACCCTCCAGACTTCACCTTCTCCTTCTCCTTCTTCTGATTCTTCTGATTCACCCTCCAGATTTCACCTTCTCCTTCTCCTTCTTCTGCTTCTTCTGATTCACCCTCCTGACTTCACCTTCTCCTTCTCCTTCTTCTACTTCTTCTGATTCACCCTCCTGACTTCACCTTCTCCTTCTCCTTCTTCTACTTCTTCTGCTTCACCCTCCAGACTTCACCTTCTCCTTCTCCTTATTCTACTTCTCCTGATTCACCCTCCAGACTTCACCTTCTCCTTCTCCTTCTTCTACTTCTTCTGATTCACCCTCCAGACTTCACCTTCTCCTTCTCCTTCCTCTGCTTCTTCTGCTTCACCGTCCTGACTTCACCTTCTCCTTCTCCTTCTTCTACTTCTTCTGCTTCATCCCCCTGACATCACCTGCTCCTTCTCCTTCTTCTGCTTCTTCTGATTCACCCTCCTAACTTCACCTTCTCCTTCTCCTTCTTCTGCTTCTTCTGATTCACCCTCCTGACTTCACCTTCTCCTTCTCCTTCTTCTGCTTCTTCTGATTCACCCTCCAGACTTCACCTTCTCCTTCTCTTTCTTCTGCTTCTTCTGATTCACCCTCCAGACTTCACCTTCTCCTTCTCCTTCTTCTGATTCTTCTGATTCACCCTCCAGACTTCACCTTCTCCTTCTCCTTCTTCTGCTTCTTCTGATTCACCCTCCTGACTTCACCTTCTCCTTCTCCTTCTTCTACTTCTTCTGATTCACCCTCCTGACTTCACCTTCTCCTTCTCCTTCTTCTACTTCTTCTGCTTCACCCTCCAGACTTCACCTTCTCCTTCTCCTTCTTCTACTTCTTCTGATTCACCCTCCAGACTTCACCTTCTCCTTCTCCTTCTTTTGCTTCTTCTGCTTCACACTCCAGACTTCACCTTCTCCTTCTCCTTCTTCTGCTTCTTCTGATTCACCCTCCTTACTTCACCTTCTCCTTCTCCTTCTTCTGCTTCTTCTGATTCACCCTCCTGACTTCACCTTCTCCTTCTCCTTATTCTGCTTCTTCTGTTTCACCCTCCAGACTTCACCTTCTCCTTCTCCTTCTTCTGCTTCTTCTGATTCACCCTCCAGACTTCACCTTCTCCTTCTCCTTCTTCTGCTTCTTCTGGTTCACCCTCCAGACTTCACCTTCTCCTTCTCCTTCGTCTACTTCTTCTGATTCACCCTCCAGACTACACCTTCTCCTTCTCCTTCTTCTACTTCTTCTGATTCTCCCTCCAGACTTCACCTTCTCCTTCTCCTTCTTCTTTTTCTTCTGATTCACCCTCCAGACTTCACCTTCTCCTTCTCCTTCTACTACTTCTTCTGATTCACCCTCCAGACTTCACCTTCTCCTTCTCCTTCTTCTACTTCTTCTGATTCACCCTCCAGACTTCACCTTCTCCTTCTCCTTCTTCTACTTCTTCTGCTTCTCCCTCCAGACTTCACCTTCTCCTTCTCCTTCTTCTGCTTCTTCTGATTCACCCTCCAGACTTCACCTTCTCCTTCTCTTTCTTCTGCTTCTTCTGATTCACCCTCCAGACTTCACCTTCTCCTTCTCCTTCTTCTGATTCTTCTGATTCACCCTCCAGACTTCACCTTCTCCTTCTCCTTCTTCTGCTTCTTCTGATTCACCCTCCTGACTTCACCTTCTCCTTCTCCTTCTTCTACTTCTTCTGATTCACCCTCCTGACTTCACCTTCTCCTTCTCCTTCTTCTACTACTTCTGCTTCACCCTCCAGACTTCACCTTCTCCTTCTCCTTCTTCTACTTCTTCTGATTCACCCTCCAGACTTCACCTTCTCCTTCTCCTTCTTCTGATTCTTCTGATTCACCCTCCAGACTTCACCTTCTCCTTCTCCTTCTTCTGCTTCTTCTGATTCACCCTCCTGACTTCACCTTCTCCTTCTCCTTCTTCTACTTCTTCTGATTCACCCTCCTGACTTCACCTTCTCCTTCTCCTTCTTCTACTTCTTCTGATTCACCCTCCAGACTTCACCTTCTCCTTCTCTTTCTTCTGCTTCTTCTGATTCACCCTCCAGACTTCACCTTCTCCTTCTCCTTATTCTGCTTCTTCTGATTCACCCTCTAGACTTCACCTTCTCCTTCTCCTTCTTCTGCTTCTTCTGATTCACACTCCAGACTTCACCTTCTCCTTCTCCTTCTTCTACTTCTTCTGATTCACCCTCCAGACTTCACCTTCTCCTTCTCTTTCTTCTGCTTCTTCTGATTCACCCTCCAGACTTCACATTCTCCTTCTCCTTCTTCTGATTCTTCTGATTCACCCTCCAGACTTCACCTTCTCCTTCTCCTTCTTCTGCTTCTTCTGATTCACCCTCCTGACTTCACCTTCTCCTTCTCCTTCTTCTACTTCTTCTGATTCACCCTCCAGACTTCACCTTCTCCTTCTACTTCTTCTGCTTCTTCTGATTCACCCTCCAGACTTCACCTTCCCATTCTCCTTCTTCTGCTTCTTCTGATTCACCCTCCAGACTTCACCTTCTCCTTCTCCTTCTTCTGCTTCTTCTGATTCACCCTCCAGACTTCACCTTCTCCTTCTCCTTCTTCTGCTTCTTCTGATTCACCCTCCAGACTTCACCTTCTCCTTCTCCTTCTTCTACTTCTTCTGATTCACCCTCCAGACTTCACCTTCTCCTTCTCCTTCTTTTGCTTCTTCTGATTCACCCTCCAGACTTCACCTTCTCCTTCTCCTTCGTCTACTTCTTCTGATTCACCCTCCAGACTACACCTTCTCCTTCTCCTTCTTCTACTTCTTCTGATTCACCCTCCAGACTTCACCTTCTCCTTCTCCTTCTTCTGTTTCTTCTGATTCACCGTCCAGACTTCACCTTCTCCTTCTCCTTCTTCTACTACTTCTGATTCACCCTCCAGACTTCACCTTCTCCTTCTCCTTCTTCTACTTCTTCTGATTCACCCTCCAGACTTCACCTTCTCCTTCTCCTTCTTCTGCTTCTTCTGATTCACCCTCCTGACTTCACCTTCTCCTTCTTCTTCTTCTACTTCTTCTGATTCACCCTCCTGACTTCACCTTCTCCTTCTCCTTCTTCTACTTCTTCTGCTTCACCCTCCAGACTTCACCTTCTCCTTCTCCTTCTTCTACTTCTTCTGATTCACTCTCCAGACTTGACCTTCTCCTTCTCCTTCTTCTACTTATTCTGATTCACCCTCCAGACTTCTCCTTCTCCTTCTCCTTCGTCTACTTCTTCTGATTCACCCTCCAGACTACACCTTCTTCTTCTCCTTCTTCTACTTCTTCTGATTCACCCTCCAGACTTCACCTTCTCCTTCTCCTTCTTCTGTTTCTTCTGATTCACCGTCCAGACTTCACCTTCTCCTTCTCCTTATTCTGCTTCTTCTGATTCACCCTCCAGACTTCACCTTCTCCTTCTCCTTCCTCTGCTTCTTCTGATTCACCCTCCAGACTTCACCTTCTCCTTCTCCTTCTTCTGATTCTTCTGATTCACCCTCCAGACTTCACCTTCTCCTTCTCCTTCTTCTGCTTCTTCTGATTCACCCTCCTGACTTCACCTTCTCCTTCTCCTACTTCTACTTCTTCTGATTCACCCTCCTGACTTCACCTTCTCCTTCTCCTTCTTCTACTTCTTCTGCTTCACCCTCCAGACTTCACCTTCTCCTTCTCCTTCTTCTACTTCTTCTGATTCACCCTCCAGACTTCACCTTCTCCTTCTCCTTCTTCTGCTTCTTCTGATTCACCCTCCAGACTTCACCTTCTCCTTCTCCTTATTCTGCTTCTTCTGATTCACCCTCCAGACTTCACCTTCTCCTTCTCCTTCTTCTGCTTCTTCTGATTCACACTCCAGACTTCACCTTCTCCTTCTCCTTCTTCTACTTCTTCTGATTCACCCTCCAGACTTCACCTTCTCCTTCTCTTTCTTCTGCTTCTTCTGATTCACCCTCCAGACTTCACCTTCTCCTTCTCCTTCTTCTGATTCTTCTGATTCACCATCCAGACTTCACCTTCTTCTTCTCCTTCTTCTGCTTCTTCTGATTCACCCTCCTGACTTCACCTTCTCCTTCTCCTTCTTCTACTTCTTCTGATTCACCCTCCTGACTTCACCTTCTCCTTCTCCTTCGTCTACTTCTTCTGATTCACCCTCCAGACTACACCTTCTTCTTCTCCTTCTTCTACTTCTTCTGATTCACCCTCCAGACTTCACCTTCTCCTTCTCCTTCTTCTGTTTCTTCTGATTCACCGTCCAGACTTCACCTTCTCCTTCTCCTTATTCTGCTTCTTCTGATTCACCCTCCAGACTTCACCTTCTCCTTCTCCTTCCTCTGCTTCTTCTGATTCACCCTCCAGACTTCACCTTCTCCTTCTCCTTCTTCTGATTCTTCTGATTCACCCTCCAGACTTCACCTTCTCCTTCTCCTTCTTCTGCTTCTTCTGATTCACCCTCCTGACTTCACCTTCTCCTTCTCCTACTTCTACTTCTTCTGATTCACCCTCCTGACTTCACCTTCTCCTTCTCCTTCTTCTACTTCTTCTGCTTCACCCTCCAGACTTCACCTTCTCCTTCTCCTTCTTCTACTTCTTCTGATTCACCCTCCAGACTTCACCTTCTCCTTCTCCTTCTTCTGCTTCTTCTGATTCACCCTCCAGACTTCACCTTCTCCTTCTCCTTATTCTGCTTCTTCTGATTCACCCTCCAGACTTCACCTTCTCCTTCTCCTTCTTCTGCTTCTTCTGATTCACACTCCAGACTTCACCTTCTCCTTCTCCTTCTTCTACTTCTTCTGATTCACCCTCCAGACTTCACCTTCTCCTTCTCTTTCTTCTGCTTCTTCTGATTCACCCTCCAGACTTCACCTTCTCCTTCTCCTTCTTCTGATTCTTCTGATTCACCATCCAGACTTCACCTTCTTCTTCTCCTTCTTCTGCTTCTTCTGATTCACCCTCCTGACTTCACCTTCTCCTTCTCCTTCTTCTACTTCTTCTGATTCACCCTCCTGACTTCACCTTCTCCTTCTCCTTCTTCTACTTCTTCTGCTTCACCCTCCAGACTTCACCTTCTCCTTCTCCTTCTTCTACTTCTTCTGATTCACCCTCCAGACTTGACCTTCTCCTTCTCCTTCTTCTACTTCTTCTGATTCACCCTCCAGACTTCACCTTCTCCTTCTCCTTCTTCTGCTTCTTCTGATTCACCCTCCAGACTTGACCTTCTCCTTCTCCTTCTTCTACTTATTCTGATTCACCCTCCAGACTTCTCCTTCTCCTTCTCCTTCGTCTACTTCTTCTGATTCACCCTCCAGACTACACCTTCTTCTTCTCCTTCTTCTACTTCTTCTGATTCACCCTCCAGACTTCACCTTCTCCTTCTCCTTCTTCTGTTTCTTCTGATTCACCGTCCAGACTTCACCTTCTCCTTCTCCTTATTCTGCTTCTTCTGATTCACCCTCCAGACTTCACCTTCTCCTTCTCCTTCCTCTGCTTCTTCTGATTCACCCTCCAGACTTCACCTTCTCCTTCTCCTTCTTCTGATTCTTCTGATTCACCCTCCAGACTTCACCTTCTCCTTCTCCTTCTTCTGCTTCTTCTGATTCACCCTCCTGACTTCACCTTCTCCTTCTCCTACTTCTACTTCTTCTGATTCACCCTCCTGACTTCACCTTCTCCTTCTCCTTCTTCTACTTCTTCTGCTTCACCCTCCAGACTTCACCTTCTCCTTCTCCTTCTTCTACTTCTTCTGATTCACCCTCCAGACTTCACCTTCTCCTTCTCCTTCTTCTGCTTCTTCTGATTCACCCTCCAGACTTCACCTTCTCCTTCTCCTTATTCTGATTCTTCTGATTCACCAACCAGACTTCACCTTCTTCTTCTCCTTCTTCTGCTTCTTCTGATTCACCCTCCTGACTTCACCTTCTCCTTCTCCTTCTTCTACTTCTTCTGATTCACCCTCCTGACTTCACCTTCTCCTTCTCCTTCTTCTACTTCTTCTGCTTCACCCTCCAGACTTCACCTTCTCCTTCTCCTTCTTCTACTTCTTCTGATTCACCCTCCAGACTTGACCTTCTCATTCTCCTTCTTCTACTTCTTCTGATTCACCCTCCAGACTTCACCTTCTCCTTCTCCTTCTTCTGCTTCTTCTGCTTCACCGTCCGGACTTCACCTTCTCCTTCTCCTTCTTCTACTTCTTCGGCTTCATCCCCCTGACATCACCTGCTCCTTCTCCTTCTTCTGCTTCTTCTGATTCACCCTCCTAACTTCACCTTCTCCTTCTCCTTCTTCTGCTTCTTCTGATTCACCCTCCAGACTTCACCTTCTCCTTCTCCTTCTTCTACTTCTTCTGATTCACCCTCCAGTCTTCACCTTCTCCTTCTCCTTCTTCTGTTTCTTCTGCTTCACCCTCCAGACTTCACCTTCTCCTTCTCTTTCTTCTGCTTCTTCTGATTCACCCTCCAGACTTCACCTTCTCCTTCTCCTTCTTCTGATTCTTCTGATTCACCCTCCAGACTTCACCTTCTCCTTCTCCTTCTTCTGCTTCTTCTGATTCACCCTCCTGACTTCACCTTCTCCTTCTCCTACTTCTACTTCTTCTGATTCACCCTCCTGACTTCACCTTCTCCTTCTCCTTCTTCTACTTCTTCTGCTTCACCCTCCAGACTTCACCTTCTCCTTCTCCTTCTTCTACTTCTTCTGATTCACCCTCCAGACTTCACCTTCTCCTTCTCCTTCTTCTGCTTCTTCTGATTCACCCTCCAGACTTCACCTTCTCCTTCTCCTTATTCTGCTTCTTCTGATTCACCCTCCAGACTTCACCTTCTCCTTCTCCTTCTTCTGCTTCTTCTGATTCACACTCCAGACTTCACCTTCTCCTTCTCCTTCTTCTACTTCTTCTGATTCACCCTCCAGACTTCACCTTCTCCTTCTCTTTCTTCTGCTTCTTCTGATTCACCCTCCAGACTTCACCTTCTCCTTCTCCTTCTTCTGATTCTTCTGATTCACCATCCAGACTTCACCTTCTTCTTCTCCTTCTTCTGCTTCTTCTGATTCACCCTCCTGACTTCACCTTCTCCTTCTCCTTCTTCTACTTCTTCTGATTCACCCTCCTGACTTCACCTTCTCCTTCTCCTTCGTCTACTTCTTCTGATTCACCCTCCAGACTACACCTTCTTCTTCTCCTTCTTCTACTTCTTCTGATTCACCCTCCAGACTTCACCTTCTCCTTCTCCTTCTTCTGTTTCTTCTGATTCACCGTCCAGACTTCACCTTCTCCTTCTCCTTATTCTGCTTCTTCTGATTCACCCTCCAGACTTCACCTTCTCCTTCTCCTTCCTCTGCTTCTTCTGATTCACCCTCCAGACTTCACCTTCTCCTTCTCCTTCTTCTGATTCTTCTGATTCACCCTCCAGACTTCACCTTCTCCTTCTCCTTCTTCTGCTTCTTCTGATTCACCCTCCTGACTTCACCTTCTCCTTCTCCTACTTCTACTTCTTCTGATTCACCCTCCTGACTTCACCTTCTCCTTCTCCTTCTTCTACTTCTTCTGCTTCACCCTCCAGACTTCACCTTCTCCTTCTCCTTCTTCTACTTCTTCTGATTCACCCTCCAGACTTCACCTTCTCCTTCTCCTTCTTCTGCTTCTTCTGATTCACCCTCCAGACTTCACCTTCTCCTTCTCCTTATTCTGCTTCTTCTGATTCACCCTCCAGACTTCACCTTCTCCTTCTCCTTCTTCTGCTTCTTCTGATTCACACTCCAGACTTCACCTTCTCCTTCTCCTTCTTCTACTTCTTCTGATTCACCCTCCAGACTTCACCTTCTCCTTCTCTTTCTTCTGCTTCTTCTGATTCACCCTCCAGACTTCACCTTCTCCTTCTCCTTCTTCTGATTCTTCTGATTCACCATCCAGACTTCACCTTCTTCTTCTCCTTCTTCTGCTTCTTCTGATTCACCCTCCTGACTTCACCTTCTCCTTCTCCTTCTTCTACTTCTTCTGATTCACCCTCCTGACTTCACCTTCTCCTTCTCCTTCTTCTACTTCTTCTGCTTCACCCTCCAGACTTCACCTTCTCCTTCTCCTTCTTCTACTTCTTCTGATTCACCCTCCAGACTTGACCTTCTCCTTCTCCTTCTTCTACTTCTTCTGATTCACCCTCCAGACTTCACCTTCTCCTTCTCCTTCTTCTGCTTCTTCTGATTCACCCTCCAGACTTGACCTTCTCCTTCTCCTTCTTCTACTTATTCTGATTCACCCTCCAGACTTCTCCTTCTCCTTCTCCTTCGTCTACTTCTTCTGATTCACCCTCCAGACTACACCTTCTTCTTCTCCTTCTTCTACTTCTTCTGATTCACCCTCCAGACTTCACCTTCTCCTTCTCCTTCTTCTGTTTCTTCTGATTCACCGTCCAGACTTCACCTTCTCCTTCTCCTTATTCTGCTTCTTCTGATTCACCCTCCAGACTTCACCTTCTCCTTCTCCTTCCTCTGCTTCTTCTGATTCACCCTCCAGACTTCACCTTCTCCTTCTCCTTCTTCTGATTCTTCTGATTCACCCTCCAGACTTCACCTTCTCCTTCTCCTTCTTCTGCTTCTTCTGATTCACCCTCCTGACTTCACCTTCTCCTTCTCCTACTTCTACTTCTTCTGATTCACCCTCCTGACTTCACCTTCTCCTTCTCCTTCTTCTACTTCTTCTGCTTCACCCTCCAGACTTCACCTTCTCCTTCTCCTTCTTCTACTTCTTCTGATTCACCCTCCAGACTTCACCTTCTCCTTCTCCTTCTTCTGCTTCTTCTGATTCACCCTCCAGACTTCACCTTCTCCTTCTCCTTATTCTGATTCTTCTGATTCACCAACCAGACTTCACCTTCTTCTTCTCCTTCTTCTGCTTCTTCTGATTCACCCTCCTGACTTCACCTTCTCCTTCTCCTTCTTCTACTTCTTCTGATTCACCCTCCTGACTTCACCTTCTCCTTCTCCTTCTTCTACTTCTTCTGCTTCACCCTCCAGACTTCACCTTCTCCTTCTCCTTCTTCTACTTCTTCTGATTCACCCTCCAGACTTGACCTTCTCATTCTCCTTCTTCTACTTCTTCTGATTCACCCTCCAGACTTCACCTTCTCCTTCTCCTTCTTCTGCTTCTTCTGCTTCACCGTCCGGACTTCACCTTCTCCTTCTCCTTCTTCTACTTCTTCGGCTTCATCCCCCTGACATCACCTGCTCCTTCTCCTTCTTCTGCTTCTTCTGATTCACCCTCCTAACTTCACCTTCTCCTTCTCCTTCTTCTGCTTCTTCTGATTCACCCTCCAGACTTCACCTTCTCCTTCTCCTTCTTCTACTTCTTCTGATTCACCCTCCAGTCTTCACCTTCTCCTTCTCCTTCTTCTGTTTCTTCTGCTTCACCCTCCAGACTTCACCTTCTCCTTCTCTTTCTTCTGCTTCTTCTGATTCACCCTCCAGACTTCACCTTCTCCTTCTCCTTCTTCTGATTCTTCTGATTCACCCTCCAGACTTCACCTTCTCCTTCTCCTTCTTCTGCTTCTTCTGATTCACCCTCCTGACTTCACCTTCTCCTTCTCCTTCTTCTACTTCTTCTGATTCACCCTCCTGACTTCACCTTCTCCTTCTCCTTCTTCTACTTCTTCTGCTTCACCCTCCAGACTTCACCTTCTCCTTCTCCTTCTTCTACTTCTTCTGATTCACCCTTCAGACTTCACCTTCTCCTTCTCCTTTTTCTGCTTCTTCTGATTCACCCTCCAGACTTCACCTTCTCCTTCTCCTTATTCTGCTTCTTCTGATTCACCCTCCAGACTTCACCTTCTCCTTCTCCTTCTTCTGCTTCTTCTGATTCACCCTCCAGACTTCACCTTCTCCTTCTCCTTCTTCTGCTTCTTCTGATTCACCCTCCAGACTTCACCTTCTCCTTCTCCTTCGTCTACTTCTTCTGATTCACCCTCCAGACAACACCTTCTCCTTCTCCTTCTTCTACTTCTTCTGATTCACCCTCCAGACTTCACCTTCTCCTTCTCCTTCTTCTGCTTCTTCTGATTCACCCTCCTGACTTCACCTTCTCCTTCTCCTTCTTCTACTTCTTCTGGTTCACCCTCCTGACTTCACCTTCTCCTTCTCCTTCTTCTACATCTTCTGCTTCACCCTCCAGACTTCACCTTCTCCTTCTCCTTCTTCTACTTCTTCTGATTCACCCTCCAGACTTGACCTTCTCCTTCTCCTTCTTCTACTTATTCTGATTCACCCTCCAGACTTCACATTCTCCTTCTCCTTCTTCTGCTTCTTCTGCTTCACCGTCCTGACTTCACCTTCTCCTTCTCCTTCTTCTACTTCTTCTGCTTCATCCCGCTGACATCACCTGCTCCTTCTCCTTCTTCTGCTTCTTCTGATTCACCCTCCTAACTTCACCTTCTCCTTCTCCTTCTTCTGCTTCTTCTGATTCACCCTCCTGACTTCACCTTCTCCTTCTCCTTCTTCTGCTTCTTCTGATTCACCCTCCAGACTTCACCTTCTCCTTCTCCTTCTTCGGCTTCTTCTGATTCACCCTCCAGACTTCACCTTCTCCTTCTCCTTCTTCTGATTCTTCTGATTCACCCTCCAGACTTCACCTTCTCCTTCTCCTTCTTCTGCTTCTTCTGATTCACCCTCCTGACTTCACCTTCTCCTTCTCCTTCTTCTACTTCTTCTGATTCACCCTCCTGACTTCACCTTCTCCTTCTCCTTCTTCTACTTCTTCTGCTTCACCCTCCAGACTTCACCTTCTCCTTCTCCTTCTTCTGCTTCTTCTGATTCACCCTCCAGACTTCTCCTTCTCCTTCTCCTTCTTCTGCTTCTTCTGATTCACCCTCCAGACTTCACCTTCTCCTTCTCCTTCTTCTACTTCTTCTGATTCACCCTCCAGACTTCACCTTCTCCTTCTCCTTCTTCTACTTCTTCTGATTCACCCTCCAGTCTTCACCTTCTCCTTCTACTTCTTCTGTTTCTTCTGCTTCACCCTCCAGACTTCACCTTCTCCTTCTCTTTCTTCTGCTTCTTCTGATTCACCCTCCAGACTTCACCTTCTACTTCTCCTTCTTCTGATTCTTCTGATTCAACCTCCAGAGTTCACCTTCTCCTTCTCCTTCTTCTGCTTCTTCTGATTCACCCTCCTGACTTCACCTTCTCCTTCTTCTTCTTCTACTTCTTCTGATTCACCCTCCTGACTTCACCTTCTCCTTCTCCTTCTCCTACTTCTTCTGCTTCACCCTCCAGACTTCACCTTCTCCTTCTCCTTCTTCTACTTCTTCTGATTCACCCTCCAGACTTCATCTTCTCCTTCTCCTTCTTCTGCTTCTTCTGATTCACCCTCCAGACTTCACCTTCTCCTTCTCCTTCTTCTGCTTCTTCTGATTCACCCTCCAGACTTCACCTTCTCCTTCTCCTTATTCTGCTTCTTCTGATTCACCCTCCAGACTTCACCTTCTCCTTCTCCTTCCTCTGCTTCTTCTGATTCACCCTCCAGACTTCACCTTCTCCTTCTCCTTCTTCTGATTCTTCTGATTCACCCTCCAGACTTCACCTTCTCCTTCTCCTTCTTCTGCTTCTTCTGATTCACCCTCCTGACTTCACATTCTCCTTCTCCTTCTTCTACTTCTTCTGATTCACCCTCCTGACTTCACCTCCTCCTTCTCCTTCTTCTACTTCTTCTGCTTCACCCTCCAGACTTCACCTTCTCCTTCTCCTTCTTCTACTTCTTCTGATTCACCCTCCAGACTTCTCCTTCTCCTTCTCCTTCTTCTGCTTCTTCTGATTCACCCTCCAGACTTCACCTTCTCCTTCTCCTTATTCTGCTTCTTCTGATTCACCCTCTAGACTTCACCTTCTCCTTCTCCTTCTTCTGCTTCTTCTGATTCACACTCCAGACTTCACCTTCTCCTTCTCCTTCTTCTACTTCTTCTGATTCACCCTTCAGACTTCACCTTCTCCTTCTCTTTCTTCTGCTTCTTCTGATTCACCCTCCAGACTTCACCTTCTCCTTCTCCTTCTTCTGATTCTTCTGATTCACCCTCCAGGCTTCACCTTCTCCTTCTCCTTCTTCTGCTTCTTCTGATTCACCCTCCTGACTTCACCTTCTCCTTCTCCTTCTTCTACTTCTTCTGATTCACCCTCCTGACTTCACCTTCTCCTTCTCCTTCTTCTACTTCTTCTGCTTCACCCTCCAGACTTCACCTTCTCCTTCTCCTTATTCTACTTCTTCTGATTCACCCTCCAGACTTGACCTTCTCCTTCTCCTTCTTCTACTTCTTCTGATTCACCCTCCAGACTTCACCTTCTCCTTCTCCTTCTTCTGCTTCTTCTGCTTCACCGTCCTGACTTCACCTTCTCCTTCTCCTTCTTATACTTCTTCTGCTTCATCCCCCTGACATCACCTGCTCCTTCTCCTTCTTCTGCTTCTTCTGATTAACCCTCCTAACTTCACCTTCTCCTTCTCCTTCTTCTGCTTCTTCTGATTCACCCTCCTGACTTCACCTTCTCCTTCTCCTTCTTCTGCTTCTTCTGATTCACCCTCCAGACTTCACCTTCTCCTTCTCTTTCTTCTGCTTCTTCTGATTCACCCTCCAGACTTCACCTTCTCCTTCTCCTTCTTCTGATTCTTCTGATTCACCCTCCAGACTTCACCTTCTCCTTCTCCTTCTTCTGCTTCTTCTGATTCACCCTCCTGACCTCACCTTCTCCTTCTCCTTCTTCTACTTCTTCTGATTCACCCTCCTGACTTCACCTTCTCCTTCTCCTTCTTCTACTTCTTCTGCTTCACCCTCCAGACTTCACCTTCTCCTTCTCCTTATTCTACTTCTTCTGATTCACCCTCCAGACTTCACCTTCTCCTTCTCCTTCTTTTGCTTCTTCTGCTTCACACTCCAGACTTCACCTTCTCCTTCTCCTTCTTCTGCTTCTTCTGATTCACCCTCCTTACTTCACCTTCTCCTTCTCCTTCTTCTGCTTCTTCTGATTCACCCTCCTGACTTCACCTTCTCCTTCTCCTTATTCTGCTTCTTCTGTTTCACCCTCCAGACTTCACCTTCTCCTTCTCCTTCTTCTGCTTCTTCTGATTCACCCTCCAGACTTCACCTTCTCCTTCTCCTTCTTCTGCTTCTTCTGGTTCAGCCTCCTGACTTCACCTTCTCCTTCTCCTTCTTCTGCTTCTTCTGATTCACCCTCCAGACATCACCTTCTCCTTCTCCTTCTTCTACTTCTTCTGATTCACCCTCCAGACTTCACCTTCTCCTTCTCCTTCTTCTACTTCTTCTGATTCACCCTCCAGACTTCACCTTCTCCTTCTCCTTCTTCTACTTCTTCTGATTCACCCTCCAGTCTTCACCTTCTCCTTCTACTTCTTCTGTTTCTTCTGCTTCACCCTCCAGACTTCACCTTCTCCTTCTCTTTCTTCTGCTTCTTCTGATTCACCCTCCAGACTTCACCTTCTACTTCTCCTTCTTCTGATTCTTCTGATTCAACCTCCAGAGTTCACCTTCTCCTTCTCCTTCTTCTGCTTCTTCTGATTCACCCTCCTGACTTCACCTTCTCCTTCTTCTTCTTCTACTTCTTCTGATTCACCCTCCTGACTTCACCTTCTCCTTCTCCTTCTCCTACTTCTTCTGCTTCACCCTCCAGACTTCACCTTCTCCTTCTCCTTCTTCTACTTCTTCTGATTCACCCTCCAGACTTCATCTTCTCCTTCTCCTTCTTCTGCTTCTTCTGATTCACCCTCCAGACTTCACCTTCTCCTTCTCCTTCTTCTGCTTCTTCTGATTCACCCTCCAGACTTCACCTTCTCCTTCTCCTTATTCTGCTTCTTCTGATTCACCCTCCAGACTTCACCTTCTCCTTCTCCTTCCTCTGCTTCTTCTGATTCACCCTCCAGACTTCACCTTCTCCTTCTCCTTCTTCTGATTCTTCTGATTCACCCTCCAGACTTCACCTTCTCCTTCTCCTTCTTCTGCTTCTTCTGATTCACCCTCCTGACTTCACATTCTCCTTCTCCTTCTTCTACTTCTTCTGATTCACCCTCCTGACTTCACCTCCTCCTTCTCCTTCTTCTACTTCTTCTGCTTCACCCTCCAGACTTCACCTTCTCCTTCTCCTTCTTCTACTTCTTCTGATTCACCCTCCAGACTTCTCCTTCTCCTTCTCCTTCTTCTGCTTCTTCTGATTCACCCTCCAGACTTCACCTTCTCCTTCTCCTTATTCTGCTTCTTCTGATTCACCCTCTAGACTTCACCTTCTCCTTCTCCTTCTTCTGCTTCTTCTGATTCACACTCCAGACTTCACCTTCTCCTTCTCCTTCTTCTACTTCTTCTGATTCACCCTTCAGACTTCACCTTCTCCTTCTCTTTCTTCTGCTTCTTCTGATTCACCCTCCAGACTTCACCTTCACCTTCTCCTTCTTCTGATTCTTCTGATTCACCCTCCAGGCTTCACCTTCTCCTTCTCCTTCTTCTGCTTCTTCTGATTCACCCTCCTGACTTCACCTTCTCCTTCTCCTTCTTCTACTTCTTCTGATTCACCCTCCTGACTTCACCTTCTCCTTCTCCTTCTTCTACTTCTTCTGCTTCACCCTCCAGACTTCACCTTCTCCTTCTCCTTATTCTACTTCTTCTGATTCACCCTCCAGACTTGACCTTCTCCTTCTCCTTCTTCTACTTCTTCTGATTCACCCTCCAGACTTCACCTTCTCCTTCTCCTTCTTCTGCTTCTTCTGCTTCACCGTCCTGACTTCACCTTCTCCTTCTCCTTCTTATACTTCTTCTGCTTCATCCCCCTGACATCACCTGCTCCTTCTCCTTCTTCTGCTTCTTCTGATTAACCCTCCTAACTTCACCTTCTCCTTCTCCTTCTTCTGCTTCTTCTGATTCACCCTCCTGACTTCACCTTCTCCTTCTCCTTCTTCTGCTTCTTCTGATTCACCCTCCAGACTTCACCTTCTCCTTCTCTTTCTTCTGCTTCTTCTGATTCACCCTCCAGACTTCACCTTCTCCTTCTCCTTCTTCTGATTCTTCTGATTCACCCTCCAGACTTCACCTTCTCCTTCTCCTTCTTCTGCTTCTTCTGATTCACCCTCCTGACCTCACCTTCTCCTTCTCCTTCTTCTACTTCTTCTGATTCACCCTCCTGACTTCACCTTCTCCTTCTCCTTCTTCTACTTCTTCTGCTTCACCCTCCAGACTTCACCTTCTCCTTCTCCTTATTCTACTTCTTCTGATTCACCCTCCAGACTTCACCTTCTCCTTCTCCTTCTTTTGCTTCTTCTGCTTCACACTCCAGACTTCACCTTCTCCTTCTCCTTCTTCTGCTTCTTCTGATTCACCCTCCTTACTTCACCTTCTCCTTCTCCTTCTTCTGCTTCTTCTGATTCACCCTCCTGACTTCACCTTCTCCTTCTCCTTATTCTGCTTCTTCTGTTTCACCCTCCAGACTTCACCTTCTCCTTCTCCTTCTTCTGCTTCTTCTGATTCACCCTCCAGACTTCACCTTCTCCTTCTCCTTCTTCTGCTTCTTCTGGTTCAGCCTCCTGACTTCACCTTCTCCTTCTCCTTCTTCTGCTTCTTCTGATTCACCCTCCAGACATCACCTTCTCCTTCTCCTTCTTCTACTTCTTCTGATTCACCCTCCAGACTTCACCTTCTCCTTCTCCTTCTTCTGCTTCTTCTGGTTCAGCCTCCAGACTTCACCTTCTCCTTCTCCTACTTCTGCTTCTTCTGATTCACCCTCCAGACTTCACCTTCTCCTTCTCCTTATTCTGCTTCTTCTGATTCACCCTCTAGACTTCACCTTCTCCTTCTCCTTCTTCTGCTTCTTCTGATTCACACTCCAGACTTCACCTTCTCCTTCTCCTTCTTCTACTTCTTCTGATTCACCCTCCAGACTTCACCTTCTCCTTCTCTTTCTTCTGCTTCTTCTGATTCACCCTCCAGACTTCACCTTCTCCTTCTCCTTCTTCTGATTCTTCTGATTCACCCTCCAGACTTCACCTTCTCCTTCTCCTTCTTCTGCTTCTTCTGATTCACCTCCTGACTTCACCTTCTCCTTCTCCTTCTTCTACTTCTTCTGATTCACCCTCCTGACTTCACCTTCTCCTTCTCATTCTTCTACTTCTTCTGCTTCACCCTCCAGACTTCACCTTCTCCTTCTCCTTATTCTACTTCTTCTGATTCACCCTCCAGACTTGACCTTCTCCTTCTCCTTCTTCTACTTCTTCTGATTCACCCTCCAGACTTCACCTTCTCCTTCTCCTTCTTCTGCTTCTTCTGCTTCACCGTCCTGACTTCACCTTCTCCTTCTCCTTCTTCTACTTCTTCTGCTTCATCCCCCTGACATCACCTGCTCCTTCTCCTTCTTCTGCTTCTTCTGATTCACCCTCCTAACTTCACCTTCTCCTTCTCCCTCTTCTGCTTCTTCTGATTCACCCTCCTGACTTCACCTTCTCCTTCTCCTTCTTCTGCTTCTTCTGATTCACCCTCCAGACTTCACCTTCTCCTTCTCTTTCTTCTGCTTCTTCTGATTCACCCTCCAGACTTCACCTTCTCCTTCTCCTTCTTCTGATTCTTCTGATTCACCCTCCAGACTTCACCTACTCCTTCTCCTTCTTCTGCTTCTTCTGATTCACCCTCCTGACTTCACCTTCTCCTTCTCCTTCTTCTACTTCTTCTGATTCACCCTCCTGACTTCACCTTCTCCTTCTCCTTCTTCTACTTCTTCTGCTTCACCCTCCAGACTTCACCTTCTCCTTCTCCTTATTCTACTTCTTCTGATTCACCCTCCAGACTTCACCTTCTCCTTCTCCTTCTTTTGCTTCTTCTGCTTCACACTCCAGACTTCACCTTCTCCTTCTCCTTCTTCTGCTTCTTCTGATTCACCCTCCTTACTTCACCTTCTCCTTCTCCTTCTTCTGCTTCTTCTGATTCACCCTCCTGACTTCACCTTCTCCTTCTCCTTATTCTGCTTCTTCTGTTTCACCCTCCAGACTTCACCTTCTCCTTCTCCTTCTTCTGGTTCTTCTGATTCACCCTCCAGACTTCACCTTCTCCTTCTCCTTCTTCTGCTTCTTCTGATTCACCCTCCAGACTTCACCTTCTCCTTCTCCTTCTTCTACTTCTTCTGATTCACCCTCCAGACTTCACCTTCTCCTTCTCCTTCTTCTGCTTCTTCTGGTTCACCCTCCAGACTTCACCTTCTCCTTCTCCTTCGTCTACTTCTTCTGATTCACCCTCCAGACTACACCTTCTCCTTCTCCTTCTTCTACTTCTTCTGATTCACCCTCCAGACTTCACCTTCTCCTTCTCCTTCTTCTGTTTCTTCTGATTCACCCTCCAGACTTCACCTTCTCCTTCTCCTTCTTCTACTTCTTCTGATTCACCCTCCAGACTTCACCTTCTCCTTCTCCTTCTTCTACTTCTTCTGCTTCTCCCTCCAGACTTCACCTTCTCCTTCTCCTTCTTCTGCTTCTTCTGATTCACCCTCCAGACTTCACCTTCTCCTTCTCCTTCTTCTGCTTCTTCTGATTCACCCTCCTGACTTCACCTTCTCCTTCTCCTTCTTCTACTTCTTCTGATTCACCCTCCTGACTTAACCTTCTCCTTCTCCTTCTTCTACTTCTTCTGCTTCACCCTCCAGACTTCACCTTCTCCTTCTCCTTCTTCTACTTCTTCTGATTCACCCTCCAGACTTCACCTTCTCCTACTCCTTCTTTTGCTTCTTCTGCTTCACACTCCAGACTTCACCTTCTCCTTCTCCTTCTTCTGCTTCTTCTGATTCACCCTCCTTACTTAACCTTCTCCTTCTCCTTCTTCTGCTTCTTCTGATTCACCCTCCTGACTTCACCTTCTCCTTCTCCTTATTCTGCTTCTTCTGTTTCACCCTCCAGACTTCACCTTCTCCTTCTCCTTCTTCTGCTTCTTCTGATTCACCCTCCAGACTTCACCTTCTCCTTCTCCTTCTTCTGCTTCTTCTGATTCACCCTCCAGACTTCACCTTCTCCTTCTCCTTCTTCTGCTTCTTCTGATTCACCCTCCAGACTTCACCTTCTCCTTCTCCTTCTTCTGCTTCTTCTGGTTCACCCTCCAGACTTCACCTTCTCCTTCTCCTTCGTCTACTTCTTCTGATTCACCCTCCAGACTACACCTTCTCCTTCTCCTTCTTCTACTTCTTCTGATTCTCCCTCCAGACTTCACCTTCTCCTTCTCCTTCTTCTGTTTCTTCTGATTCACCCTCCAGACTTCACCTTCTCCTTCTCCTTCTACTACTTCTTCTGATTCACCCTCCAGACTTCACCTTCTCCTTCTCCTTCTTCTACTTCTTCTGATTCACCCTCCAGACTTCACCTTCTCCTTCTCCTTCTTCTACTTCTTCTGCTTCTCCCTCCAGACTTCACCTTCTCCTTCTCCTTCTTCTGCTTCTTCTGATTCACCCTCCAGACTTCACCTTCTCCTTCTCTTTCTTCTGCTTCTTCTGATTCACCCTCCAGACTTCACCTTCTCCTTCTCCTTCTTCTGATTCTTCTGATTCACCCTCCAGACTTCACCTTCTCCTTCTCCTTCTTCTGCTTCTTCTGATTCACCCTCCTGACTTCACCTTCTCCTTCTCCTTCTTCTACTTCTTCTGATTCACCCTCCTGACTTCACCTTCTCCTTCTCCTTCTTCTACTACTTCTGCTTCACCCTCCAGACTTCACCTTCTCCTTCTCCTTCTTCTACTTCTTCTGATTCACCCTCCAGACTTCACCTTCTCCTTCTCCTTCTTCTGATTCTTCTGATTCACCCTCCAGACTTCACCTTCTCCTTCTCCTTCTTCTGCTTCTTCTGATTCACCCTCCTGACTTCACCTTCTCCTTCTCCTTCTTCTACTTCTTCTGATTCACCCTCCTGACTTCACCTTCTCCTTCTCCTTCTTCTACTTCTTCTGATTCACCCTCCAGACTTCACCTTCTCCTTCTCTTTCTTCTGCTTCTTCTGATTCACCCTCCAGACTTCACCTTCTCCTTCTCCTTATTCTGCTTCTTCTGATTCACCCTCTAGACTTCACCTTCTCCTTCTCCTTCTTCTGCTTCTTCTGATTCACACTCCAGACTTCACCTTCTCCTTCTCCTTCTTCTACTTCTTCTGATTCACCCTCCAGACTTCACCTTCTCCTTCTCTTTCTTCTGCTTCTTCTGATTCACCCTCCAGACTTCACATTCTCCTTCTCCTTCTTCTGATTCTTCTGATTCACCCTCCAGACTTCACCTTCTCCTTCTCCTTCTTCTGCTTCTTCTGATTCACCCTCCTGACTTCACCTTCTCCTTCTCCTTCTTCTACTTCTTCTGATTCACCCTCCAGACTTCACCTTCTCCTTCTACTTCTTCTGCTTCTTCTGATTCACCCTCCAGACTTCACCTTCCCATTCTCCTTCTTCTGCTTCTTCTGATTCACCCTCCAGACTTCACCTTCTCCTTCTCCTTCTTCTGCTTCTTCTGATTCACCCTCCAGACTTCACCTTCTCCTTCTCCTTCTTCTGCTTCTTCTGATTCACCCTCCAGACTTCACCTTCTCCTTCTCCTTCTTCTACTTCTTCTGATTCACCCTCCAGACTTCACCTTCTCCTTCTCCTTCTTTTGCTTCTTCTGATTCACCCTCCAGACTTCACCTTCTCCTTCTCCTTCGTCTACTTCTTCTGATTCACCCTCCAGACTACACCTTCTCCTTCTCCTTCTTCTACTTCTTCTGATTCACCCTCCAGACTTCACCTTCTCCTTCTCCTTCTTCTGTTTCTTCTGATTCACCGTCCAGACTTCACCTTCTCCTTCTCCTTCTTCTACTACTTCTGATTCACCCTCCAGACTTCACCTTCTCCTTCTCCTTCTTCTACTTCTTCTGATTCACCCTCCAGACTTCACCTTCTCCTTCTCCTTCTTCTGCTTCTTCTGATTCACCCTCCTGACTTCACCTTCTCCTTCTTCTTCTTCTACTTCTTCTGATTCACCCTCCTGACTTCACCTTCTCCTTCTCCTTCTTCTACTTCTTCTGCTTCACCCTCCAGACTTCACCTTCTCCTTCTCCTTCTTCTACTTCTTCTGATTCACTCTCCAGACTTGACCTTCTCCTTCTCCTTCTTCTACTTATTCTGATTCACCCTCCAGACTTCTCCTTCTCCTTCTCCTTCGTCTACTTCTTCTGATTCACCCTCCAGACTACACCTTCTTCTTCTCCTTCTTCTACTTCTTCTGATTCACCCTCCAGACTTCACCTTCTCCTTCTCCTTCTTCTGTTTCTTCTGATTCACCGTCCAGACTTCACCTTCTCCTTCTCCTTATTCTGCTTCTTCTGATTCACCCTCCAGACTTCACCTTCTCCTTCTCCTTCCTCTGCTTCTTCTGATTCACCCTCCAGACTTCACCTTCTCCTTCTCCTTCTTCTGATTCTTCTGATTCACCCTCCAGACTTCACCTTCTCCTTCTCCTTCTTCTGCTTCTTCTGATTCACCCTCCTGACTTCACCTTCTCCTTCTCCTACTTCTACTTCTTCTGATTCACCCTCCTGACTTCACCTTCTCCTTCTCCTTCTTCTACTTCTTCTGCTTCACCCTCCAGACTTCACCTTCTCCTTCTCCTTCTTCTACTTCTTCTGATTCACCCTCCAGACTTCACCTTCTCCTTCTCCTTCTTCTGCTTCTTCTGATTCACCCTCCAGACTTCACCTTCTCCTTCTCCTTATTCTGCTTCTTCTGATTCACCCTCCAGACTTCACCTTCTCCTTCTCCTTCTTCTGCTTCTTCTGATTCACACTCCAGACTTCACCTTCTCCTTCTCCTTCTTCTACTTCTTCTGATTCACCCTCCAGACTTCACCTTCTCCTTCTCTTTCTTCTGCTTCTTCTGATTCACCCTCCAGACTTCACCTTCTCCTTCTCCTTCTTCTGATTCTTCTGATTCACCATCCAGACTTCACCTTCTTCTTCTCCTTCTTCTGCTTCTTCTGATTCACCCTCCTGACTTCACCTTCTCCTTCTCCTTCTTCTACTTCTTCTGATTCACCCTCCTGACTTCACCTTCTCCTTCTCCTTCGTCTACTTCTTCTGATTCACCCTCCAGACTACACCTTCTTCTTCTCCTTCTTCTACTTCTTCTGATTCACCCTCCAGACTTCACCTTCTCCTTCTCCTTCTTCTGTTTCTTCTGATTCACCGTCCAGACTTCACCTTCTCCTTCTCCTTATTCTGCTTCTTCTGATTCACCCTCCAGACTTCACCTTCTCCTTCTCCTTCCTCTGCTTCTTCTGATTCACCCTCCAGACTTCACCTTCTCCTTCTCCTTCTTCTGATTCTTCTGATTCACCCTCCAGACTTCACCTTCTCCTTCTCCTTCTTCTGCTTCTTCTGATTCACCCTCCTGACTTCACCTTCTCCTTCTCCTACTTCTACTTCTTCTGATTCACCCTCCTGACTTCACCTTCTCCTTCTCCTTCTTCTACTTCTTCTGCTTCACCCTCCAGACTTCACCTTCTCCTTCTCCTTCTTCTACTTCTTCTGATTCACCCTCCAGACTTCACCTTCTCCTTCTCCTTCTTCTGCTTCTTCTGATTCACCCTCCAGACTTCACCTTCTCCTTCTCCTTATTCTGCTTCTTCTGATTCACCCTCCAGACTTCACCTTCTCCTTCTCCTTCTTCTGCTTCTTCTGATTCACACTCCAGACTTCACCTTCTCCTTCTCCTTCTTCTACTTCTTCTGATTCACCCTCCAGACTTCACCTTCTCCTTCTCTTTCTTCTGCTTCTTCTGATTCACCCTCCAGACTTCACCTTCTCCTTCTCCTTCTTCTGATTCTTCTGATTCACCATCCAGACTTCACCTTCTTCTTCTCCTTCTTCTGCTTCTTCTGATTCACCCTCCTGACTTCACCTTCTCCTTCTCCTTCTTCTACTTCTTCTGATTCACCCTCCTGACTTCACCTTCTCCTTCTCCTTCTTCTACTTCTTCTGCTTCACCCTCCAGACTTCACCTTCTCCTTCTCCTTCTTCTACTTCTTCTGATTCACCCTCCAGACTTGACCTTCTCCTTCTCCTTCTTCTACTTCTTCTGATTCACCCTCCAGACTTCACCTTCTCCTTCTCCTTCTTCTGCTTCTTCTGATTCACCCTCCAGACTTGACCTTCTCCTTCTCCTTCTTCTACTTATTCTGATTCACCCTCCAGACTTCTCCTTCTCCTTCTCCTTCGTCTACTTCTTCTGATTCACCCTCCAGACTACACCTTCTTCTTCTCCTTCTTCTACTTCTTCTGATTCACCCTCCAGACTTCACCTTCTCCTTCTCCTTCTTCTGTTTCTTCTGATTCACCGTCCAGACTTCACCTTCTCCTTCTCCTTATTCTGCTTCTTCTGATTCACCCTCCAGACTTCACCTTCTCCTTCTCCTTCCTCTGCTTCTTCTGATTCACCCTCCAGACTTCACCTTCTCCTTCTCCTTCTTCTGATTCTTCTGATTCACCCTCCAGACTTCACCTTCTCCTTCTCCTTCTTCTGCTTCTTCTGATTCACCCTCCTGACTTCACCTTCTCCTTCTCCTACTTCTACTTCTTCTGATTCACCCTCCTGACTTCACCTTCTCCTTCTCCTTCTTCTACTTCTTCTGCTTCACCCTCCAGACTTCACCTTCTCCTTCTCCTTCTTCTACTTCTTCTGATTCACCCTCCAGACTTCACCTTCTCCTTCTCCTTCTTCTGCTTCTTCTGATTCACCCTCCAGACTTCACCTTCTCCTTCTCCTTATTCTGATTCTTCTGATTCACCAACCAGACTTCACCTTCTTCTTCTCCTTCTTCTGCTTCTTCTGATTCACCCTCCTGACTTCACCTTCTCCTTCTCCTTCTTCTACTTCTTCTGATTCACCCTCCTGACTTCACCTTCTCCTTCTCCTTCTTCTACTTCTTCTGCTTCACCCTCCAGACTTCACCTTCTCCTTCTCCTTCTTCTACTTCTTCTGATTCACCCTCCAGACTTGACCTTCTCATTCTCCTTCTTCTACTTCTTCTGATTCACCCTCCAGACTTCACCTTCTCCTTCTCCTTCTTCTGCTTCTTCTGCTTCACCGTCCGGACTTCACCTTCTCCTTCTCCTTCTTCTACTTCTTCGGCTTCATCCCCCTGACATCACCTGCTCCTTCTCCTTCTTCTGCTTCTTCTGATTCACCCTCCTAACTTCACCTTCTCCTTCTCCTTCTTCTGCTTCTTCTGATTCACCCTCCAGACTTCACCTTCTCCTTCTCCTTCTTCTACTTCTTCTGATTCACCCTCCAGTCTTCACCTTCTCCTTCTCCTTCTTCTGTTTCTTCTGCTTCACCCTCCAGACTTCACCTTCTCCTTCTCTTTCTTCTGCTTCTTCTGATTCACCCTCCAGACTTCACCTTCTCCTTCTCCTTCTTCTGATTCTTCTGATTCACCCTCCAGACTTCACCTTCTCCTTCTCCTTCTTCTGCTTCTTCTGATTCACCCTCCTGACTTCACCTTCTCCTTCTCCTACTTCTACTTCTTCTGATTCACCCTCCTGACTTCACCTTCTCCTTCTCCTTCTTCTACTTCTTCTGCTTCACCCTCCAGACTTCACCTTCTCCTTCTCCTTCTTCTACTTCTTCTGATTCACCCTCCAGACTTCACCTTCTCCTTCTCCTTCTTCTGCTTCTTCTGATTCACCCTCCAGACTTCACCTTCTCCTTCTCCTTATTCTGCTTCTTCTGATTCACCCTCCAGACTTCACCTTCTCCTTCTCCTTCTTCTGCTTCTTCTGATTCACACTCCAGACTTCACCTTCTCCTTCTCCTTCTTCTACTTCTTCTGATTCACCCTCCAGACTTCACCTTCTCCTTCTCTTTCTTCTGCTTCTTCTGATTCACCCTCCAGACTTCACCTTCTCCTTCTCCTTCTTCTGATTCTTCTGATTCACCATCCAGACTTCACCTTCTTCTTCTCCTTCTTCTGCTTCTTCTGATTCACCCTCCTGACTTCACCTTCTCCTTCTCCTTCTTCTACTTCTTCTGATTCACCCTCCTGACTTCACCTTCTCCTTCTCCTTCGTCTACTTCTTCTGATTCACCCTCCAGACTACACCTTCTTCTTCTCCTTCTTCTACTTCTTCTGATTCACCCTCCAGACTTCACCTTCTCCTTCTCCTTCTTCTGTTTCTTCTGATTCACCGTCCAGACTTCACCTTCTCCTTCTCCTTATTCTGCTTCTTCTGATTCACCCTCCAGACTTCACCTTCTCCTTCTCCTTCCTCTGCTTCTTCTGATTCACCCTCCAGACTTCACCTTCTCCTTCTCCTTCTTCTGATTCTTCTGATTCACCCTCCAGACTTCACCTTCTCCTTCTCCTTCTTCTGCTTCTTCTGATTCACCCTCCTGACTTCACCTTCTCCTTCTCCTACTTCTACTTCTTCTGATTCACCCTCCTGACTTCACCTTCTCCTTCTCCTTCTTCTACTTCTTCTGCTTCACCCTCCAGACTTCACCTTCTCCTTCTCCTTCTTCTACTTCTTCTGATTCACCCTCCAGACTTCACCTTCTCCTTCTCCTTCTTCTGCTTCTTCTGATTCACCCTCCAGACTTCACCTTCTCCTTCTCCTTATTCTGCTTCTTCTGATTCACCCTCCAGACTTCACCTTCTCCTTCTCCTTCTTCTGCTTCTTCTGATTCACACTCCAGACTTCACCTTCTCCTTCTCCTTCTTCTACTTCTTCTGATTCACCCTCCAGACTTCACCTTCTCCTTCTCTTTCTTCTGCTTCTTCTGATTCACCCTCCAGACTTCACCTTCTCCTTCTCCTTCTTCTGATTCTTCTGATTCACCATCCAGACTTCACCTTCTTCTTCTCCTTCTTCTGCTTCTTCTGATTCACCCTCCTGACTTCACCTTCTCCTTCTCCTTCTTCTACTTCTTCTGATTCACCCTCCTGACTTCACCTTCTCCTTCTCCTTCTTCTACTTCTTCTGCTTCACCCTCCAGACTTCACCTTCTCCTTCTCCTTCTTCTACTTCTTCTGATTCACCCTCCAGACTTGACCTTCTCCTTCTCCTTCTTCTACTTCTTCTGATTCACCCTCCAGACTTCACCTTCTCCTTCTCCTTCTTCTGCTTCTTCTGATTCACCCTCCAGACTTGACCTTCTCCTTCTCCTTCTTCTACTTATTCTGATTCACCCTCCAGACTTCTCCTTCTCCTTCTCCTTCGTCTACTTCTTCTGATTCACCCTCCAGACTACACCTTCTTCTTCTCCTTCTTCTACTTCTTCTGATTCACCCTCCAGACTTCACCTTCTCCTTCTCCTTCTTCTGTTTCTTCTGATTCACCGTCCAGACTTCACCTTCTCCTTCTCCTTATTCTGCTTCTTCTGATTCACCCTCCAGACTTCACCTTCTCCTTCTCCTTCCTCTGCTTCTTCTGATTCACCCTCCAGACTTCACCTTCTCCTTCTCCTTCTTCTGATTCTTCTGATTCACCCTCCAGACTTCACCTTCTCCTTCTCCTTCTTCTGCTTCTTCTGATTCACCCTCCTGACTTCACCTTCTCCTTCTCCTACTTCTACTTCTTCTGATTCACCCTCCTGACTTCACCTTCTCCTTCTCCTTCTTCTACTTCTTCTGCTTCACCCTCCAGACTTCACCTTCTCCTTCTCCTTCTTCTACTTCTTCTGATTCACCCTCCAGACTTCACCTTCTCCTTCTCCTTCTTCTGCTTCTTCTGATTCACCCTCCAGACTTCACCTTCTCCTTCTCCTTATTCTGATTCTTCTGATTCACCAACCAGACTTCACCTTCTTCTTCTCCTTCTTCTGCTTCTTCTGATTCACCCTCCTGACTTCACCTTCTCCTTCTCCTTCTTCTACTTCTTCTGATTCACCCTCCTGACTTCACCTTCTCCTTCTCCTTCTTCTACTTCTTCTGCTTCACCCTCCAGACTTCACCTTCTCCTTCTCCTTCTTCTACTTCTTCTGATTCACCCTCCAGACTTGACCTTCTCATTCTCCTTCTTCTACTTCTTCTGATTCACCCTCCAGACTTCACCTTCTCCTTCTCCTTCTTCTGCTTCTTCTGCTTCACCGTCCGGACTTCACCTTCTCCTTCTCCTTCTTCTACTTCTTCGGCTTCATCCCCCTGACATCACCTGCTCCTTCTCCTTCTTCTGCTTCTTCTGATTCACCCTCCTAACTTCACCTTCTCCTTCTCCTTCTTCTGCTTCTTCTGATTCACCCTCCAGACTTCACCTTCTCCTTCTCCTTCTTCTACTTCTTCTGATTCACCCTCCAGTCTTCACCTTCTCCTTCTCCTTCTTCTGTTTCTTCTGCTTCACCCTCCAGACTTCACCTTCTCCTTCTCTTTCTTCTGCTTCTTCTGATTCACCCTCCAGACTTCACCTTCTCCTTCTCCTTCTTCTGATTCTTCTGATTCACCCTCCAGACTTCACCTTCTCCTTCTCCTTCTTCTGCTTCTTCTGATTCACCCTCCTGACTTCACCTTCTCCTTCTCCTTCTTCTACTTCTTCTGATTCACCCTCCTGACTTCACCTTCTCCTTCTCCTTCTTCTACTTCTTCTGCTTCACCCTCCAGACTTCACCTTCTCCTTCTCCTTCTTCTACTTCTTCTGATTCACCCTTCAGACTTCACCTTCTCCTTCTCCTTTTTCTGCTTCTTCTGATTCACCCTCCAGACTTCACCTTCTCCTTCTCCTTATTCTGCTTCTTCTGATTCACCCTCCAGACTTCACCTTCTCCTTCTCCTTCTTCTGCTTCTTCTGATTCACCCTCCAGACTTCACCTTCTCCTTCTCCTTCTTCTGCTTCTTCTGATTCACCCTCCAGACTTCACCTTCTCCTTCTCCTTCGTCTACTTCTTCTGATTCACCCTCCAGACAACACCTTCTCCTTCTCCTTCTTCTACTTCTTCTGATTCACCCTCCAGACTTCACCTTCTCCTTCTCCTTCTTCTGCTTCTTCTGATTCACCCTCCTGACTTCACCTTCTCCTTCTCCTTCTTCTACTTCTTCTGGTTCACCCTCCTGACTTCACCTTCTCCTTCTCCTTCTTCTACATCTTCTGCTTCACCCTCCAGACTTCACCTTCTCCTTCTCCTTCTTCTACTTCTTCTGATTCACCCTCCAGACTTGACCTTCTCCTTCTCCTTCTTCTACTTATTCTGATTCACCCTCCAGACTTCACATTCTCCTTCTCCTTCTTCTGCTTCTTCTGCTTCACCGTCCTGACTTCACCTTCTCCTTCTCCTTCTTCTACTTCTTCTGCTTCATCCCGCTGACATCACCTGCTCCTTCTCCTTCTTCTGCTTCTTCTGATTCACCCTCCTAACTTCACCTTCTCCTTCTCCTTCTTCTGCTTCTTCTGATTCACCCTCCTGACTTCACCTTCTCCTTCTCCTTCTTCTGCTTCTTCTGATTCACCCTCCAGACTTCACCTTCTCCTTCTCCTTCTTCGGCTTCTTCTGATTCACCCTCCAGACTTCACCTTCTCCTTCTCCTTCTTCTGATTCTTCTGATTCACCCTCCAGACTTCACCTTCTCCTTCTCCTTCTTCTGCTTCTTCTGATTCACCCTCCTGACTTCACCTTCTCCTTCTCCTTCTTCTACTTCTTCTGATTCACCCTCCTGACTTCACCTTCTCCTTCTCCTTCTTCTACTTCTTCTGCTTCACCCTCCAGACTTCACCTTCTCCTTCTCCTTCTTCTGCTTCTTCTGATTCACCCTCCAGACTTCTCCTTCTCCTTCTCCTTCTTCTGCTTCTTCTGATTCACCCTCCAGACTTCACCTTCTCCTTCTCCTTCTTCTACTTCTTCTGATTCACCCTCCAGACTTCACCTTCTCCTTCTCCTTCTTCTACTTCTTCTGATTCACCCTCCAGTCTTCACCTTCTCCTTCTACTTCTTCTGTTTCTTCTGCTTCACCCTCCAGACTTCACCTTCTCCTTCTCTTTCTTCTGCTTCTTCTGATTCACCCTCCAGACTTCACCTTCTACTTCTCCTTCTTCTGATTCTTCTGATTCAACCTCCAGAGTTCACCTTCTCCTTCTCCTTCTTCTGCTTCTTCTGATTCACCCTCCTGACTTCACCTTCTCCTTCTTCTTCTTCTACTTCTTCTGATTCACCCTCCTGACTTCACCTTCTCCTTCTCCTTCTCCTACTTCTTCTGCTTCACCCTCCAGACTTCACCTTCTCCTTCTCCTTCTTCTACTTCTTCTGATTCACCCTCCAGACTTCATCTTCTCCTTCTCCTTCTTCTGCTTCTTCTGATTCACCCTCCAGACTTCACCTTCTCCTTCTCCTTCTTCTGCTTCTTCTGATTCACCCTCCAGACTTCACCTTCTCCTTCTCCTTATTCTGCTTCTTCTGATTCACCCTCCAGACTTCACCTTCTCCTTCTCCTTCCTCTGCTTCTTCTGATTCACCCTCCAGACTTCACCTTCTCCTTCTCCTTCTTCTGATTCTTCTGATTCACCCTCCAGACTTCACCTTCTCCTTCTCCTTCTTCTGCTTCTTCTGATTCACCCTCCTGACTTCACATTCTCCTTCTCCTTCTTCTACTTCTTCTGATTCACCCTCCTGACTTCACCTCCTCCTTCTCCTTCTTCTACTTCTTCTGCTTCACCCTCCAGACTTCACCTTCTCCTTCTCCTTCTTCTACTTCTTCTGATTCACCCTCCAGACTTCTCCTTCTCCTTCTCCTTCTTCTGCTTCTTCTGATTCACCCTCCAGACTTCACCTTCTCCTTCTCCTTATTCTGCTTCTTCTGATTCACCCTCTAGACTTCACCTTCTCCTTCTCCTTCTTCTGCTTCTTCTGATTCACACTCCAGACTTCACCTTCTCCTTCTCCTTCTTCTACTTCTTCTGATTCACCCTTCAGACTTCACCTTCTCCTTCTCTTTCTTCTGCTTCTTCTGATTCACCCTCCAGACTTCACCTTCTCCTTCTCCTTCTTCTGATTCTTCTGATTCACCCTCCAGGCTTCACCTTCTCCTTCTCCTTCTTCTGCTTCTTCTGATTCACCCTCCTGACTTCACCTTCTCCTTCTCCTTCTTCTACTTCTTCTGATTCACCCTCCTGACTTCACCTTCTCCTTCTCCTTCTTCTACTTCTTCTGCTTCACCCTCCAGACTTCACCTTCTCCTTCTCCTTATTCTACTTCTTCTGATTCACCCTCCAGACTTGACCTTCTCCTTCTCCTTCTTCTACTTCTTCTGATTCACCCTCCAGACTTCACCTTCTCCTTCTCCTTCTTCTGCTTCTTCTGCTTCACCGTCCTGACTTCACCTTCTCCTTCTCCTTCTTATACTTCTTCTGCTTCATCCCCCTGACATCACCTGCTCCTTCTCCTTCTTCTGCTTCTTCTGATTAACCCTCCTAACTTCACCTTCTCCTTCTCCTTCTTCTGCTTCTTCTGATTCACCCTCCTGACTTCACCTTCTCCTTCTCCTTCTTCTGCTTCTTCTGATTCACCCTCCAGACTTCACCTTCTCCTTCTCTTTCTTCTGCTTCTTCTGATTCACCCTCCAGACTTCACCTTCTCCTTCTCCTTCTTCTGATTCTTCTGATTCACCCTCCAGACTTCACCTTCTCCTTCTCCTTCTTCTGCTTCTTCTGATTCACCCTCCTGACCTCACCTTCTCCTTCTCCTTCTTCTACTTCTTCTGATTCACCCTCCTGACTTCACCTTCTCCTTCTCCTTCTTCTACTTCTTCTGCTTCACCCTCCAGACTTCACCTTCTCCTTCTCCTTATTCTACTTCTTCTGATTCACCCTCCAGACTTCACCTTCTCCTTCTCCTTCTTTTGCTTCTTCTGCTTCACACTCCAGACTTCACCTTCTCCTTCTCCTTCTTCTGCTTCTTCTGATTCACCCTCCTTACTTCACCTTCTCCTTCTCCTTCTTCTGCTTCTTCTGATTCACCCTCCTGACTTCACCTTCTCCTTCTCCTTATTCTGCTTCTTCTGTTTCACCCTCCAGACTTCACCTTCTCCTTCTCCTTCTTCTGCTTCTTCTGATTCACCCTCCAGACTTCACCTTCTCCTTCTCCTTCTTCTGCTTCTTCTGGTTCAGCCTCCTGACTTCACCTTCTCCTTCTCCTTCTTCTGCTTCTTCTGATTCACCCTCCAGACATCACCTTCTCCTTCTCCTTCTTCTACTTCTTCTGATTCACCCTCCAGACTTCACCTTCTCCTTCTCCTTCTTCTACTTCTTCTGATTCACCCTCCAGACTTCACCTTCTCCTTCTCCTTCTTCTACTTCTTCTGATTCACCCTCCAGTCTTCACCTTCTCCTTCTACTTCTTCTGTTTCTTCTGCTTCACCCTCCAGACTTCACCTTCTCCTTCTCTTTCTTCTGCTTCTTCTGATTCACCCTCCAGACTTCACCTTCTACTTCTCCTTCTTCTGATTCTTCTGATTCAACCTCCAGAGTTCACCTTCTCCTTCTCCTTCTTCTGCTTCTTCTGATTCACCCTCCTGACTTCACCTTCTCCTTCTTCTTCTTCTACTTCTTCTGATTCACCCTCCTGACTTCACCTTCTCCTTCTCCTTCTCCTACTTCTTCTGCTTCACCCTCCAGACTTCACCTTCTCCTTCTCCTTCTTCTACTTCTTCTGATTCACCCTCCAGACTTCATCTTCTCCTTCTCCTTCTTCTGCTTCTTCTGATTCACCCTCCAGACTTCACCTTCTCCTTCTCCTTCTTCTGCTTCTTCTGATTCACCCTCCAGACTTCACCTTCTCCTTCTCCTTATTCTGCTTCTTCTGATTCACCCTCCAGACTTCACCTTCTCCTTCTCCTTCCTCTGCTTCTTCTGATTCACCCTCCAGACTTCACCTTCTCCTTCTCCTTCTTCTGATTCTTCTGATTCACCCTCCAGACTTCACCTTCTCCTTCTCCTTCTTCTGCTTCTTCTGATTCACCCTCCTGACTTCACATTCTCCTTCTCCTTCTTCTACTTCTTCTGATTCACCCTCCTGACTTCACCTCCTCCTTCTCCTTCTTCTACTTCTTCTGCTTCACCCTCCAGACTTCACCTTCTCCTTCTCCTTCTTCTACTTCTTCTGATTCACCCTCCAGACTTCTCCTTCTCCTTCTCCTTCTTCTGCTTCTTCTGATTCACCCTCCAGACTTCACCTTCTCCTTCTCCTTATTCTGCTTCTTCTGATTCACCCTCTAGACTTCACCTTCTCCTTCTCCTTCTTCTGCTTCTTCTGATTCACACTCCAGACTTCACCTTCTCCTTCTCCTTCTTCTACTTCTTCTGATTCACCCTTCAGACTTCACCTTCTCCTTCTCTTTCTTCTGCTTCTTCTGATTCACCCTCCAGACTTCACCTTCACCTTCTCCTTCTTCTGATTCTTCTGATTCACCCTCCAGGCTTCACCTTCTCCTTCTCCTTCTTCTGCTTCTTCTGATTCACCCTCCTGACTTCACCTTCTCCTTCTCCTTCTTCTACTTCTTCTGATTCACCCTCCTGACTTCACCTTCTCCTTCTCCTTCTTCTACTTCTTCTGCTTCACCCTCCAGACTTCACCTTCTCCTTCTCCTTATTCTACTTCTTCTGATTCACCCTCCAGACTTGACCTTCTCCTTCTCCTTCTTCTACTTCTTCTGATTCACCCTCCAGACTTCACCTTCTCCTTCTCCTTCTTCTGCTTCTTCTGCTTCACCGTCCTGACTTCACCTTCTCCTTCTCCTTCTTATACTTCTTCTGCTTCATCCCCCTGACATCACCTGCTCCTTCTCCTTCTTCTGCTTCTTCTGATTAACCCTCCTAACTTCACCTTCTCCTTCTCCTTCTTCTGCTTCTTCTGATTCACCCTCCTGACTTCACCTTCTCCTTCTCCTTCTTCTGCTTCTTCTGATTCACCCTCCAGACTTCACCTTCTCCTTCTCTTTCTTCTGCTTCTTCTGATTCACCCTCCAGACTTCACCTTCTCCTTCTCCTTCTTCTGATTCTTCTGATTCACCCTCCAGACTTCACCTTCTCCTTCTCCTTCTTCTGCTTCTTCTGATTCACCCTCCTGACCTCACCTTCTCCTTCTCCTTCTTCTACTTCTTCTGATTCACCCTCCTGACTTCACCTTCTCCTTCTCCTTCTTCTACTTCTTCTGCTTCACCCTCCAGACTTCACCTTCTCCTTCTCCTTATTCTACTTCTTCTGATTCACCCTCCAGACTTCACCTTCTCCTTCTCCTTCTTTTGCTTCTTCTGCTTCACACTCCAGACTTCACCTTCTCCTTCTCCTTCTTCTGCTTCTTCTGATTCACCCTCCTTACTTCACCTTCTCCTTCTCCTTCTTCTGCTTCTTCTGATTCACCCTCCTGACTTCACCTTCTCCTTCTCCTTATTCTGCTTCTTCTGTTTCACCCTCCAGACTTCACCTTCTCCTTCTCCTTCTTCTGCTTCTTCTGATTCACCCTCCAGACTTCACCTTCTCCTTCTCCTTCTTCTGCTTCTTCTGGTTCAGCCTCCTGACTTCACCTTCTCCTTCTCCTTCTTCTGCTTCTTCTGATTCACCCTCCAGACATCACCTTCTCCTTCTCCTTCTTCTACTTCTTCTGATTCACCCTCCAGACTTCACCTTCTCCTTCTCCTTCTTCTGCTTCTTCTGGTTCAGCCTCCAGACTTCACCTTCTCCTTCTCCTACTTCTGCTTCTTCTGATTCACCCTCCAGACTTCACCTTCTCCTTCTCCTTATTCTGCTTCTTCTGATTCACCCTCTAGACTTCACCTTCTCCTTCTCCTTCTTCTGCTTCTTCTGATTCACACTCCAGACTTCACCTTCTCCTTCTCCTTCTTCTACTTCTTCTGATTCACCCTCCAGACTTCACCTTCTCCTTCTCTTTCTTCTGCTTCTTCTGATTCACCCTCCAGACTTCACCTTCTCCTTCTCCTTCTTCTGATTCTTCTGATTCACCCTCCAGACTTCACCTTCTCCTTCTCCTTCTTCTGCTTCTTCTGATTCACCTCCTGACTTCACCTTCTCCTTCTCCTTCTTCTACTTCTTCTGATTCACCCTCCTGACTTCACCTTCTCCTTCTCATTCTTCTACTTCTTCTGCTTCACCCTCCAGACTTCACCTTCTCCTTCTCCTTATTCTACTTCTTCTGATTCACCCTCCAGACTTGACCTTCTCCTTCTCCTTCTTCTACTTCTTCTGATTCACCCTCCAGACTTCACCTTCTCCTTCTCCTTCTTCTGCTTCTTCTGCTTCACCGTCCTGACTTCACCTTCTCCTTCTCCTTCTTCTACTTCTTCTGCTTCATCCCCCTGACATCACCTGCTCCTTCTCCTTCTTCTGCTTCTTCTGATTCACCCTCCTAACTTCACCTTCTCCTTCTCCCTCTTCTGCTTCTTCTGATTCACCCTCCTGACTTCACCTTCTCCTTCTCCTTCTTCTGCTTCTTCTGATTCACCCTCCAGACTTCACCTTCTCCTTCTCTTTCTTCTGCTTCTTCTGATTCACCCTCCAGACTTCACCTTCTCCTTCTCCTTCTTCTGATTCTTCTGATTCACCCTCCAGACTTCACCTACTCCTTCTCCTTCTTCTGCTTCTTCTGATTCACCCTCCTGACTTCACCTTCTCCTTCTCCTTCTTCTACTTCTTCTGATTCACCCTCCTGACTTCACCTTCTCCTTCTCCTTCTTCTACTTCTTCTGCTTCACCCTCCAGACTTCACCTTCTCCTTCTCCTTATTCTACTTCTTCTGATTCACCCTCCAGACTTCACCTTCTCCTTCTCCTTCTTTTGCTTCTTCTGCTTCACACTCCAGACTTCACCTTCTCCTTCTCCTTCTTCTGCTTCTTCTGATTCACCCTCCTTACTTCACCTTCTCCTTCTCCTTCTTCTGCTTCTTCTGATTCACCCTCCTGACTTCACCTTCTCCTTCTCCTTATTCTGCTTCTTCTGTTTCACCCTCCAGACTTCACCTTCTCCTTCTCCTTCTTCTGGTTCTTCTGATTCACCCTCCAGACTTCACCTTCTCCTTCTCCTTCTTCTGCTTCTTCTGATTCACCCTCCAGACTTCACCTTCTCCTTCTCCTTCTTCTACTTCTTCTGATTCACCCTCCAGACTTCACCTTCTCCTTCTCCTTCTTCTGCTTCTTCTGGTTCACCCTCCAGACTTCACCTTCTCCTTCTCCTTCGTCTACTTCTTCTGATTCACCCTCCAGACTACACCTTCTCCTTCTCCTTCTTCTACTTCTTCTGATTCACCCTCCAGACTTCACCTTCTCCTTCTCCTTCTTCTGTTTCTTCTGATTCACCCTCCAGACTTCACCTTCTCCTTCTCCTTCTTCTACTTCTTCTGATTCACCCTCCAGACTTCACCTTCTCCTTCTCCTTCTTCTACTTCTTCTGCTTCTCCCTCCAGACTTCACCTTCTCCTTCTCCTTCTTCTGCTTCTTCTGATTCACCCTCCAGACTTCACCTTCTCCTTCTCTTTCTTCTGCTTCTTCTGATTCACCCTCCAGACTTCACCTCCTCCTTCTCCTTCTTCTGATTCTTCTGATTCACCCTCCAGACTTCACCTTCTCCTTCTCCTTCTTCTGCTTCTTCTGATTCACCCTCCTGACTTCACCTTCTCCTTCTCCTTCTTCTACTTCTTCTGATTCACCCTCCTGACTTAACCTTCTCCTTCTCCTTCTTCTACTTCTTCTGCTTCACCCTCCAGACTTCACCTTCTCCTTCTCCTTCTTCTACTTCTTCTGATTCACCCTCCAGACTTCACCTTCTCCTACTCCTTCTTTTGCTTCTTCTGCTTCACACTCCAGACTTCACCTTCTCCTTCTCCTTCTTCTGCTTCTTCTGATTCACCCTCCTTACTTAACCTTCTCCTTCTCCTTCTTCTGCTTCTTCTGATTCACCCTCCTGACTTCACCTTCTCCTTCTCCTTATTCTGCTTCTTCTGTTTCACCCTCCAGACTTCACCTTCTCCTTCTCCTTCTTCTGCTTCTTCTGATTCACCCTCCAGACTTCACCTTCTCCTTCTCCTTCTTCTGCTTCTTCTGATTCACCCTCCAGACTTCACCTTCTCCTTCTCTTTCTTCTGCTTCTTCTGATTCACCCTCCAGACTTCACCTTCTCCTTCTCCTTCTTCTGATTCTTCTGATTCACCCTCCAGACTTCACCTTCTCCTTCTCCTTCTTCTGCTTCTTCTGATTCACCTCCTGACTTCACCTTCTCCTTCTCCTTCTTCTACTTCTTCTGATTCACCCTCCTGACTTCACCTTCTCCTTCTCATTCTTCTACTTCTTCTGCTTCACCCTCCAGACTTCACCTTCTCCTTCTCCTTATTCTACTTCTTCTGATTCACCCTCCAGACTTGACCTTCTCCTTCTCCTTCTTCTACTTCTTCTGATTCACCCTCCAGACTTCACCTTCTCCTTCTCCTTCTTCTGCTTCTTCTGCTTCACCGTCCTGACTTCACCTTCTCCTTCTCCTTCTTCTACTTCTTCTGCTTCATCCCCCTGACATCACCTGCTCCTTCTCCTTCTTCTGCTTCTTCTGATTCACCCTCCTAACTTCACCTTCTCCTTCTCCCTCTTCTGCTTCTTCTGATTCACCCTCCTGACTTCACCTTCTCCTTCTCCTTCTTCTGCTTCTTCTGATTCACCCTCCAGACTTCACCTTCTCCTTCTCTTTCTTCTGCTTCTTCTGATTCACCCTCCAGACTTCACCTTCTCCTTCTCCTTCTTCTGATTCTTCTGATTCACCCTCCAGACTTCACCTACTCCTTCTCCTTCTTCTGCTTCTTCTGATTCACCCTCCTGACTTCACCTTCTCCTTCTCCTTCTTCTACTTCTTCTGATTCACCCTCCTGACTTCACCTTCTCCTTCTCCTTCTTCTACTTCTTCTGCTTCACCCTCCAGACTTCACCTTCTCCTTCTCCTTATTCTACTTCTTCTGATTCACCCTCCAGACTTCACCTTCTCCTTCTCCTTCTTTTGCTTCTTCTGCTTCACACTCCAGACTTCACCTTCTCCTTCTCCTTCTTCTGCTTCTTCTGATTCACCCTCCTTACTTCACCTTCTCCTTCTCCTTCTTCTGCTTCGTCTGATTCACCCTCCTGACTTCACCTTCTCCTTCTCCTTATTCTGCTTCTTCTGTTTCACCCTCCAGACTTCACCTTCTCCTTCTCCTTCTTCTGGTTCTTCTGATTCACCCTCCAGACTTCACCTTCTCCTTCTCCTTCTTCTGCTTCTTCTGATTCACCCTCCAGACTTCACCTTCTCCTTCTCCTTCTTCTACTTCTTCTGATTCACCCTCCAGACTTCACCTTCTCCTTCTCCTTCTTCTGCTTCTTCTGGTTCACCCTCCAGACTTCACCTTCTCCTTCTCCTTCGTCTACTTCTTCTGATTCACCCTCCAGACTACACCTTCTCCTTCTCCTTCTTCTACTTCTTCTGATTCACCCTCCAGACTTCACCTTCTCCTTCTCCTTCTTCTGTTTCTTCTGATTCACCCTCCAGACTTCACCTTCTCCTTCTCCTTCTTCTACTTCTTCTGATTCACCCTCCAGACTTCACCTTCTCCTTCTCCTTCTTCTACTTCTTCTGCTTCTCCCTCCAGACTTCACCTTCTCCTTCTCCTTCTTCTGCTTCTTCTGATTCACCCTCCAGACTTCACCTTCTCCTTCTCTTTCTTCTGCTTCTTCTGATTCACCCTCCAGACTTCACCTCCTCCTTCTCCTTCTTCTGATTCTTCTGATTCACCCTCCAGACTTCACCTTCTCCTTCTCCTTCTTCTGCTTCTTCTGATTCACCCTCCTGACTTCACCTTCTCCTTCTCCTTCTTCTACTTCTTCTGATTCACCCTCCTGACTTAACCTTCTCCTTCTCCTTCTTCTACTTCTTCTGCTTCACCCTCCAGACTTCACCTTCTCCTTCTCCTTCTTCTACTTCTTCTGATTCACCCTCCAGACTTCACCTTCTCCTACTCCTTCTTTTGCTTCTTCTGCTTCACACTCCAGACTTCACCTTCTCCTTCTCCTTCTTCTGCTTCTTCTGATTCACCCTCCTTACTTAACCTTCTCCTTCTCCTTCTTCTGCTTCTTCTGATTCACCCTCCTGACTTCACCTTCTCCTTCTCCTTATTCTGCTTCTTCTGTTTCACCCTCCAGACTTCACCTTCTCCTTCTCCTTCTTCTGCTTCTTCTGATTCACCCTCCAGACTTCACCTTCTCCTTCTCCTTCTTCTGCTTCTTCTGATTCACCCTCCTGACTTCACCTTCTCCTTCTCCTTCTTCTGCTTCTTCTGATTCACCCTCCTGACTTCACCTTCTCCTTCTCCTTCTTCTACTTCTTCTGCTTCACCCTCCAGACTTCACCTTCTCCTTCTCCTTCTTCTACTTCTTCTGATTCACCCTCCAGACTTGACCTTCTCCTTCTCCTTCTTCTACTTCTTCTGATTCACCCTCCAGACTTCACCTTCTCCTTCTCCTTCTTCTGCTTCTTCTGCTTCACCGTCCGGACTTCACCTTCTCCTTCTCCTTCTTCTACTTCTTCTGCTTCATCCCCCTGACATCACCTGCTCCTTCTCCTTCTTCTGCTTCTTCTGATTCACCCTCCTAACTTCACCTTCTCCTTCTCCTTCTTCTGCTTCTTCTGATTCACCCTCCTGACTTCACCTTCTCCTTCTCCTTCTTCTGCTTCTTCTGATTCACCCTCCAGACTTCACCTTCACCTTCTCCTTCTCCTTCTTCTGCTTCTTCTGATTCACCCTCCAGACTTCACCTTCTCCTTCTCCTTCTTCTGCTTCTTCTGATTCACCCTCCAGACCTCACCTTCTCCTTCTCCTTCTTCTACTTCTTCTGATTCACCCTCCAGACTTCATCTTCTCCTTCTCCTTCTTCTGCTTCTTCTGATTCACCCTCCAGACTTCACCTTCTCCTTCTCCTTCTTCTGCTTCTTCTGATTCACCCTCCAGACATCACCTTCTCATTCTCCTTCTTCTACTTCTTCTGATTCACCCTCCAGACTTCACCTTCTCCTTCTCCTTCTTCTACTTCTTCTGATTCACCCTCCAGTCTTCACCTTCTCCTTCTCCTTCTTCTGTTTCTTCTGCTTCACCCTCCAGACTTCACCTTCTCCTTCTCTTTCTTCTGCTTCTTCTGATTCACCCTCCAGACTTCACCTTCTCCTTCTCCTTCTTCTGATTCTTCTGATTCACCCTCCAGACTTCACCTTCTCCTTCTCCTTCTTCTGCTTCTTCTGATTCACCCTCCTGACTTCACCTTCTCCTTCTCCTTCTTCTACTTCTTCTGATTCACCCTCCTGACTTCACCTTCTCCTGCTCCTTCTTCTACTTCTTCTGCTTCACCCTCCAGACTTCACCTTCTCCTTCTCCTTCTTCTACTTCTTCTGATTCACCCTTCAGACTTCACCTTCTCCTTCTCCTTTTTCTGCTTCTTCTGATTCACCCTCCAGACTTCACCTTCTCCTTCTCCTTATTCTGCTTCTTCTGATTCACCCTCCAGACTTCACCTTCTCCTTCTCCTTCTTCTGCTTCTTCTGATTCACCCTCCAGACTTCACCTTCTCCTTCTCCTTCTTCTGCTTCTTCTGATTCACCCTCCAGACTTCACCTTCTCCTTCTCCTTCGTCTACTTCTTCTGATTCACCCTCCAGACAACACCTTCTCCTTCTCCTTCTTCTACTTCTTCTGATTCACCCTCCAGACTTCACCTTCTCCTTCTCCTTCTTCTGCTTCTTCTGATTCACCCTCCTGACTTCACCTTCTCCTTCTCCTTCTTCTACTTCTTCTGGTTCACCCTCCTGACTTCACCTTCTCCTTCTCCTTCTTCTACTTCTTCTGCTTCACCCTCCAGACTTCACCTTCTCCTTCTCCTTCTTCTACTTCTTCTGATTCACCCTCCAGACTTGACCTTCTCCTTCTCCTTCTTCTACTTATTCTGATTCACCCTCCAGACTTCACATTCTCCTTCTCCTTCTTCTGCTTCTTCTGCTTCACCGTCCTGACTTCACCTTCTCCTTCTCCTTCTTCTACTTCTTCTGCTTCATCCCGCTGACATCACCTGCTCCTTCTCCTTCTTCTGCTTCTTCTGATTCACCCTCCTAACTTCACCTTCTCCTTCTCCTTCTTCTGCTTCTTCTGATTCACCCTCCTGACCTCACCTTCTCCTTCTCCTTCTTCTGCTTCTTCTGATTCACCCTCCAGACTTCACCTTCTCCTTCTCCTTCTTCGGCTTCTTCTGATTCACCCTCCAGACTTCACCTTCTACTTCTCCTTCTTCTGTTTCTTCTGCTTCACCCTCCAGACTTCACCTTCTCCTTCTCTTTCTTCTGCTTCTTCTGATTCACCCTCCAGACTTCACCTTCTACTTCTCCTTCTTCTGATTCTTCTGATTCACCCTCCAGACTTCACCTTCTCCTTCTCCTTCTTCTGCTTCTTCTGATTCACCCTCCTGACTTCACCTTCTCCTTCTTCTTCTTCTACTTCTTCTGATTCACCCTCCTGACTTCACCTTCTCCTTCTCCTTCTTCTACTTCTTCTGCTTCACCCTCCAGACTTCACCTTCTCCTTCTCCTTCTTCTACTTCTTCTGATTCACCCTCCAGACTTCATCTTCTCCTTCTCCTTCTTCTGCTTCTTCTGATTCACCCTCCAGACTTCACCTTCTCCTTCTCCTTCTTCTGCTTCTTCTGATTCACCCTCCAGACTTCACCTTCTCCTTCTCCTTATTCTGCTTTTTCTGATTCACCCTCCAGACTTCACCTTCTCCTTCTCCTTCCTCTGCTTCTTCTGATTCACCCTCCAGACTTCACCTTCTCCTTCTCCTTCTTCTGATTCTTCTGATTCACCCTCCAGACTTCACCTTCTCCTTCTCCTTCTTCTGCTTCTTCTGATTCACCCTCTAGACTTCACCTTCTCCTTCTCCTTCTTCTGCTTCTTCTGAATCACACTCCAGACTTCACCTTCTCCTTCTCCTTCTTCTACTTCTTCTGATTCACCCTCCAGACTTCACCTTCTCCTTCTCTTTCTTCTGCTTCTTCTGATTCACCCTCCAGACTTCACCTTCTCCTTCTCCTTCTTCTGATTCTTCTGATTCACCCTCCAGACTTCACCTTCTCCTTCTCCTTCTTCTGCTTCTTCTGATTCACCCTCCTGACTTCACCTTCTCCTTCTCCTTATTCTACTTCTTCTGATTCACCCTCCAGACTTGACCTTCTCCTTCTCCTTCTTCTACTTCTTCTGATTCACCCTCCAGACTTCACCTTCTCCTTCTCCTTCTTCTGCTTCTTCTGCTTCACCGTCCTGACTTCACCTTCTCCTTCTCCTTCTTCTATTTCTTCTGCTTCATCCCCCTGACATCACCTGCTCCTTCTCCTTCTTCTGCTTCTTCTGATTCACCCTCCTAACTTCACCTTCTCCTTCTCCTTCTTCTACTTCTTCTGATTCACCCTCCAGACTTCACCTTCTCCTTCTCCTTCTTCTACTTCTTCTGCTTCTCCCTCCAGACTTCACCTTCTCCTTCTCCTTCTTCTGCTTCTTCTGATTCACCCTCCAGACTTCACCTTCTCCTTCTCTTTCTTCTGCTTCTTCTGATTCACGCTCCAGACTTCACCTCCTCCTTCTCCTTCTTCTGATTCTTCTGATTCACCCTCCAGACTTCACCTTCTCCTTCTCCTTCTTCTGCTTCTTCTGATTCACCCTCCTGACTTCAACTTCTCCTTCTCCTTCTTCTACTTCTTCTGATTCACCCTCCTGACTTAACCTTCTCCTTCTCCTTCTTCTACTTCTTCTGCTTCACCCTCCAGACTTCACCTTCTCCTTCTCCTTCTTCTACTTCTTCTGATTCACCCTCCAGACTTCACCTTCTCCTACTCCTTCTTTTGCTTCTTCTGCTTCACACTCCAGACTTCGCCTTCTCCTTCTCCTTCTTCTGCTTCTTCTGATTCACCCTCCTTACTTCACCTTCTCCTTCTCCTTCTTCTGCTTCTTCTGATTCACCCTCCTGACTTCACCTTCTCCTTCTCCTTATTCTGCTTCTTCTGTTTCACCCTCCAGACTTGACCTTCTCCTTCTCCTTCTTCTACTTCTTCTGATTCACCCTCCAGACTTCACCTTCTCCTTCTCCTTCTTCTGCTTCTTCTGCTTCACCGTCCTGACTTCACCTTCTCCTTCTCCTTCTTCTATTTCTTCTGCTTCATCCCCCTGACATCACCTGCTCCTTCTCCTTCTTCTGCTTCTTCTGATTCACCCTCCTAACTTCACCTTCTCCTTCTCCTTCTTCTACTTCTTCTGATTCACCGTCCAGACTTCACCTTCTCCTTCTCCTTCTTCTACTTCTTCTGCTTCTCCCTCCAGACTTCACCTTCTCCTTCTCCTTCTTCTGCTTCTTCTGATTCACCCTCCAGACTTCACCTTCTCCTTCTCTTTCTTCTGCTTCTTCTGATTCACCCTCCAGACTTCACCTCCTCCTTCTCCTTCTTCTGATTCTTCTGATTCACCCTCCAGACTTCACCTTCTCCTTCTCCTTCTTCTGCTTCTTCTGATTCACCCTCCTGACTTCACCTTCTCCTTCTCCTTCTTCTACTTCTTCTGATTCACCCTCCTGACTTAACCTTCTCCTTCTCCTTCTTCTACTTCTTCTGCTTCACCCTCCAGACTTCACCTTCTCCTTCTCCTTCTTCTACTTCTTCTGATTCACCCTCCAGACTTCACCTTCTCCTACTCCTTCTTTTGCTTCTTCTGCTTCACACTCCAGACTTCACCTTCTCCTTCTCCTTCTTCTGCTTCTTCTGATTCACCCTCCTTACTTCACCTTCTCCTTCTCCTTCTTCTGCTTCTTCTGATTCACCCTCCTGACTTCACCTTCTCCTTCTCCTTATTCTGCTTCTTCTGTTTCACCCTCCAGACTTCACCTTCTCCTTCTCCTTCTTCTGCTTCTTCTGATTCACCCTCCAGACTTCACCTTCTCCTTCTCCTTCTTCTGCTTCTTCTGATTCACCCTCCTGACTTCACCTTCTCCTTCTCCTTCTTCTGCTTCTTCTGATTCACCCTCCTGACTTCACCTTCTCCTTCTCCTTCTTCTACTTCTTCTGCTTCACCCTCCAGACTTCACCTTCTCCTTCTCCTTCTTCTACTTCTTCTGATTCACCCTCCAGACTTGACCTTCTCCTTCTCCTTCTTCTACTTCTTCTGATTCACCCTCCAGACTTCACCTTCTCCTTCTCCTTCTTCTGCTTCTTCTGCTTCACCGTCCGGACTTCACCTTCTCCTTCTCCTTCTTCTACTTCTTCTGCTTCATCCCCCTGACATCACCTGCTCCTTCTCCTTCTTCTGCTTCTTCTGATTCACCCTCCTAACTTCACCTTCTCCTTCTCCTTCTTCTGCTTCTTCTGATTCACCCTCCTGACTTCACCTTCTCCTTCTCCTTCTTCTGCTTCTTCTGATTCACCCTCCAGACTTCACCTTCTCCTTCTCCTTCTTCTGCTTCTTCTGATTCACCCTCCAGACTTCACCTTCTCCTTCTCCTTCTTCTACTTCTTCTGATTCACCCTCCAGACCTCACCTTCTCCTTCTCCTTCTTCTACTTCTTCTGATTCACCCTCCAGACTTCATCTTCTCCTTCTCCTTCTTCTGCTTCTTCTGATTCACCCTCCAGACTTCACCTTCTCCTTCTCCTTCTTCTGCTTCTTCTGATTCACCCTCCAGACATCACCTTCTCATTCTCCTTCTTCTACTTCTTCTGATTCACCCTCCAGACTTCACCTTCTCCTTCTCCTTCTTCTACTTCTTCTGATTCACCCTCCAGTCTTCACCTTCTCCTTCTCCTTCTTCTGTTTCTTCTGCTTCACCCTCCAGACTTCACCTTCTCCTTCTCTTTCTTCTGCTTCTTCTGATTCACCCTCCAGACTTCACCTTCTCCTTCTCCTTCTTCTGATTCTTCTGATTCACCCTCCAGACTTCACCTTCTCCTTCTCCTTCTTCTGCTTCTTCTGATTCACCCTCCTGACTTCACCTTCTCCTTCTCCTTCTTCTACTTCTTCTGATTCACCCTCCTGACTTCACCTTCTCCTGCTCCTTCTTCTACTTCTTCTGCTTCACCCTCCAGACTTCACCTTCTCCTTCTCCTTCTTCTACTTCTTCTGATTCACCCTTCAGACTTCACCTTCTCCTTCTCCTTTTTCTGCTTCTTCTGATTCACCCTCCAGACTTCACCTTCTTCTTCTCCTTATTCTGCTTCTTCTGATTCACCCTCCAGACTTCACCTTCTCCTTCTCCTTCTTCTGCTTCTTCTGATTCACCCTCCAGACTTCACCTTCTCCTTCTCCTTCTTCTGCTTCTTCTGATTCACCCTCCAGACTTCACCTTCTCCTTCTCCTTCGTCTACTTCTTCTGATTCACCCTCCAGACAACACCTTCTCCTTCTCCTTCTTCTACTTCTTCTGATTCACCCTCCAGACTTCACCTTCTCCTTCTCCTTCTTCTGCTTCTTCTGATTCACCCTCCTGACTTCACCTTCTCCTTCTCCTTCTTCTACTTCTTCTGGTTCACCCTCCTGACTTCACCTTCTCCTTCTCCTTCTTCTACTTCTTCTGCTTCACCCTCCAGACTTCACCTTCTCCTTCTCCTTCTTCTACTTCTTCTGATTCACCCTCCAGACTTGACCTTCTCCTTCTCCTTCTTCTACTTATTCTGATTCACCCTCCAGACTTCACATTCTCCTTCTCCTTCTTCTGCTTCTTCTGCTTCACCGTCCTGACTTCACCTTCTCCTTCTCCTTCTTCTACTTCTTCTGCTTCATCCCGCTGACATCACCTGCTCCTTCTCCTTCTTCTGCTTCTTCTGATTCACCCTCCTAACTTCACCTTCTCCTTCTCCTTCTTCTGCTTCTTCTGATTAACCCTCCTGACTTCACCTTCTCCTTCTCCTTCTTCTGCTTCTTCTGATTCACCCTACAGACTTCACCTTCTCCTTCTCCTTCTTCGGCTTCTTCTGATTCACCCTCCAGACTTCACCTTCTCCTTCTCCTTCTTCTGATTCTTCTGAATCACCCTCCAGACTTCACCTTCTCCTTCTCCTTCTTCTGCTTCTTCTGATTCACCCTCCTGACTTCACCTTCTCCTTCTCCTTCTTCTACTTCTTCTGATTCACCCTCCTGACTTCACCTTCTCCTTCTCCTTCTTCTACTTCTTCTGCTTCACCCTCCAGACTTCACCTTCTCCTTCTCCTTCTTCTGCTTCTTCTGATTCACCCTCCAGACTTCTCCTTCTCCTTCTCCTTCTTCTGCTTCTTCTGATTCACCCTCCAGACTTCACCTTCTCCTTCTCCTTCTTCTACTTCTTCTGATTCACCCTCCAGACTTCACCTTCTCCTTCTCCTTCTTCTACTTCTTCTGATTCACCCTCCAGTCTTCACCTTCTCCTTCTACTTCTTCTGTTTCTTCTGCTTCACCCTCCAGACTTCACCTTCTCCTTCACTTTCTTCTGCTTCTTCTGATTCACCCTCCAGACTTCACCTTCTACTTCTCCTTCTTCTGATTCTTCTGATTCACCCTCCAGACTTCACCTTCTCCTTCTCCTTCTTCTGCTTCTTCTGATTCACCCTCCTGACTTCACCTTCTCCTTCTTCTTCTTCTACTTCTTCTGATTCACCCTCCTGACTTCACCTTCTCCTTCTCCTTCTTCTACTTCTTCTGCTTCACCCTCTAGACTTCACCTTCTCCTTCTCCTTCTTCTACTTCTTCTGATTCACCCTCCAGACTTCATCTTCTCCTTCTCCTTCTTCTGCTTCTTCTGATTCACCCTCCAGACTTCACCTTCTCCTTCTCCTTCTTCTGCTTCTTCTGATTCACCCTCCAGACTTCACCTTCTCCTTCTCCTTATTCTGCTTTTTCTGATTCACCCTCCAGACTTCACCTTCTCCTTCTCCTTCCTCTGCTTCTTCTGATTCACCCTCCAGACTTCACCTTCTCCTTCTCCTTCTTCTGATTCTTCTGATTCACCCTCCAGACTTCACCTTCTCCTTCTCCTTCTTCTGCTTCTTCTGATTCACCCTCCTGACTTCACCTTCTCCTTCTCCTTCTTCTACTTCTTCTGATTCACCCTCCTGACTTCACCTTCTCCTTCTCCTTCTTCTACTTCTTCTGCTTCACCCTCCAGACTTCACCTTCTCCTTCTCCTTCTTCTACTTCTTCTGATTCACCCTCCAGACTTCTCCTTCTCCTTCTCCTTCTTCTGCTTCTTCTGATTCACCCTCCAGACTTCACCATCTCCTTCTCCTTATTCTGCTTCTTCTGATTCACCCTCTAGACTTCACCTTATCCTTCTCCTTCTTCTGCTTCTTCTGATTCACACTCCAGACTTCACCTTCTCCTTCTCCTTCTTCTACTTCTTCTGATTCACCCTCCAGACTTCACCTTCTCCTTCTCTTTCTTCTGCTTCTTCTGATTCACCCTCCAGACTTCACCTTCTCCTTCTCCTTCTTCTGATTCTTCTGATTCACCCTCCAGACTTCACCTTCTCCTTCTCCTTCTTCTGCTTCTTCTGATTCACCCTCCTGACTTCACCTTCTCCTTCTCCTTCTTCTACTTCTTCTGATTCACCCTCCTGACTTCACCTTCTCCTTCTCCTTCTTCTACTTCTTCTGCTTCACCCTCCAGACTTCACCTTCTCCTTCTCCTTATTCTACTTCTTCTGATTCACCCTCCAGACTTGACCTTCTCCTTCTCCTTCTTCTACTTCTTCTGATTCACCCTCCAGACTTCACCTTCTCCTTCTCCTTCTTCTGCTTCTTCTGCTTCACCGTCCTGACTTCACCTTCTCCTTCTCCTTCTTCTATTTCTTCTGCTTCATCCCCCTGACATCACCTGCTCCTTCTCCTTCTTCTGCTTCTTCTGATTCACCCTCCTAACTTCACCTTCTCCTTCTCCTTCTTCTGCTTCTTCTGATTCACCCTCCTGACTTCACCTTCTCCTTCTCCTTCTTCTGCTTCTTCTGATTCACCCTCCAGACTTCACCTTCTCCTTCTCTTTCTTCTGCTTCTTCTGATTCACCCTCCAGACTTCACCTTCTCCTTCTCCTTCTTCTGATTCTTCTGATTCACCCTCCAGACTTCACCTTCTCCTTCTCCTTCTTCTGCTTCTTCTGATTCACCCTCCTGACTTCACCTTCTCCTTCTCCTTCTTCTACTTCTTCTGATTCACCCTCCTGACTTCACCTTCTCCTTCTCCTTCTTCTACTTCTTCTGCTTCACCCTCCAGACTTCACCTTCTCCTTCTCCTTATTCTACTTCTTCTGATTCACCCTCCAGACTTCACCTTCTCCTTCTCCTTCTTTTGCTTCTTCTGCTTCACACTCCAGACTTCACCTTCTCCTTCTCCTTCTTCTGCTTCTTCTGATTCACCCTCCTTACTTCACCTTCTCCTTCTCCTTCTTCTGCTTCTTCTGATTCACCCTCCTGACTTCACCTTCTCCTTCTCCTTATTCTGCTTCTTCTGTTTCACCCTCCAGACTTCACCTTCTCCTTCTCCTTCTTCTGCTTCTTCTGATTCACCCTCCAGACTTCACCTTCTCCTTCTCCTTCTTCTGCTTCTTCTGATTCACCCTCCAGACTTCACCTTCTCCTTCTCCTTCTTCTACTTCTTCTGATTCACCCTCCAGACTTCACCTTCTCCTTCTCCTTCTTCTGCTTCTTCTGGTTCACCCTCCAGACTTCACCTTCTCCTTCTCCTACTTCTGCATCTTCTGATTCACCCTCCAGACTTCACCTTCTCCTTCTCCTTATTCTGCTTCTTCTGATTCACCCTCTAGACTTCACCTTCTCCTTCTCCTTCTTCTGCTTCTTCTGATTCACACTCCAGACTTCACCTTCTCCTTCTCCTTCTTCTACTTCTTCTGATTCACCCTCCAGACTTCACCTTCTCCTTCTCTTTCTTCTGCTTCTTCTGATTCACCCTCCAGACTTCACCTTCTCCTTCTCCTTCTTCTGATTCTTCTGATTCACCCTCCAGACCTCACCTTCTCCTTCTCCTTCTTCTGCTTCTTCTGATTCACCCTCCTGACTTCACCTTCTCCTTCTCCTTCTTCTACTTCTTCTGATTCACCCTCCTGACTTCACCTTCTCCTTTTCCTTCTTCTACTTCTTCTGCTTCACCCTCCAGACTTCACCTTCTCCTTCTCCTTATTCTACTTCTTCTGATTCACCCTCCTGACTTGACCTTCTCCTTCTCCTTCATCTACTTCTTCTGATTCACCCTCCAGACTTCACCTTCTCCTTCTCCTTCTTCTGCTTCTTCTGCTTCACCGTCCTGACTTCACCTTCTCCTTCTCCTTTTCTACTTCTTCTGCTTCATCCCCCTGACATCACCTGCTCCTTCTCCTTCTTCTGCTTCTTCTGATTCACCCTCCTAACTTCACCTTCTCCTTCTCCTTCTTCTGCTTCTTCTGATTCACCCTCCTGACTTCACCTTCTCCTTCTCCTTCTTCTGCTTCTTCTGATTCACCCTCCAGACTTCACCTTCTCCTTCTCTTTCTTCTGCTTCTTCTGATTCACCCTCCAGACTTCACCTTCTCCTTCTCCTTCTTCTGATTCTTCTGATTCACCCTCCAGACTTCACCTTCTCCTTCTCCTTCTTCTGCTTCTTCTGATTCACCCTCCTGACTTCACCTTCTCCTTCTCCTTCTTCTACTTCTTCTGATTCACCCTCCTGACTTCACCTTCTCCTTCTCCTTCTTCTACTTCTTCTGCTTCACCCTCCAGACTTCACCTTCTCCTTCTCCTTATTCTACTTCTTCTGATTCACCCTCCAGACTTCACCTTCTCCTTCTCCTTCTTTTGCTTCTTCTGCTTCACACTCCAGACTTCAACCTTCTCCTTCTCCTTCTTCTGCTTCTTCTGATTCACCCTCCTTACTTCACCTTCTCCTTCTCCTTCTTCTGCTTCTTCTGATTCACCCTCCTGACTTCACCTTCTCCTTCTCCTTATTCTGCTTCTTCTGTTTCACCCTCCAGACTTCACCTTCTCCTTCTCCTTCTTCTGCTTCTTCTGATTCACCCTCCAGACTTCACCTTCTCCTTCTCCTTCTTCTGCTTCTTCTGATTCACCCTCCAGACTTCACCTTCTCCTTCTCCTTCTTCTACTTCTTCTGATTCACCCTCCAGACTTCACCTTCTCCTTCTCCTTCTTCTGCTTCTTCTGGTTCACCCTCCAGACTTCACCTTCTCCTTCTCCTTCGTCTACTTCTTCTGATTCACCCTCCAGACTACACCTTCTCCTTCTCCTTCTTCTACTTCTTCTGATTCACCCTCCAGACTTCACCTTCTCCTTCTCCTTCTTCTGTTTCTTCTGATTCACCCTCCAGACTTCACCTTCTCCTTCTCCTTCTTCTACTTCTTCTGATTCACCCTCCAGACTTCACCTTCTCCTTCTCCTTCTTCTACTTCTTCTGCTTCTCCCTCCAGACTTCACCTTCTCCTTCTCCTTCTTCTGCTTCTTCTGATTCACCCTCCAGACTTCACCTTCTCCTCTTTCTTCTGCTTCTTCTGATTCACCCTCCAGACTTCACCTCCTCCTTCTCCTTCTTCTGATTCTTCTGATTCACCCTCCAGACTTCACCTTCTCCTTCTCCTTCTTCTGCTTCTTCTGATTCACCCTCCTGACTTCACCTTCTCCTTCTCCTTCTTCTACTTCTTCTGATTCACCCTCCTGACTTCACCTTCTCCTTCTCCTTCTTCTACTTCTTCTGCTTCACCCTCCAGACTTCACCTTCTCCTTCTCCTTCTTCTACTTCTTCTGATTCACCCTCCAGACTTCACCTTCTCCTACTCCTTCTTTTGCTTCTTCTGCTTCACACTCCAGACTTCACCTTCTCCTTCTCCTTCTTCTGCTTCTTCTGATTCACCCTCCTTACTTCACCTTCTCCTTCTCCTTCTTCTGCTTCTTCTGATTCACCCTCCTGACTTCACCTTCTCCTTCTCCTTATTCTGCTTCTTCTGTTTCACCCTCCAGACTTCACCTTCTCCTTCTCCTTCTTCTGCTTCTTCTGATTCACCCTCCAGACTTCACCTTCTCCTTCTCCTTCTTCTGCTTCTTCTGATTCACCCTCCAGACTTCACCTTCTCCTTCTCCTTCTTCTGCTTCTTCTGATTCACCCTCCAGACTTCAACTTCTCCTTCTCCTTCTTCTGATTCTTCTGATTCACCCTCCAGACTTCACCTTCTCCTTCTCCTTCTTCTGATTCTTCTGATTCACCCTCCAGACTTCACCTTCTCCTTCTCCTTCTTCTGCTTCTTATGATTCACCCTCCTGACTTCATGTTCTCCTTCTCCTTCTTCTACTTCTTCTGATTCACCCTCCTGACTTCACCTTCTCCTGCTCCTTCTTCTACTTCTTCTGCTTCACCCTCCAGACTTCACCTTCTCCTTCTCCTTCTTCTACTTCTTCTGATTCACCCTTCAGACTTCACCTTCTCCTTCTCCTTTTTCTGCTTCTTCTGATTCACCCTCCAGACTTCACCTTCTCCTTCTCCTTATTCTGCTTCTTCTGATTCACCCTCCAGACTTCACCTTCTCCTTCTCCTTCTTCTGCTTCTTCTGATTCACCCTCCAGACTTCACCTTCTCCTTCTCCTTCTTCTGCTTCTTCTGATTCACCCTCCAGACTTCACCTTCTCCTTCTCCTTCGTCTACTTCTTCTGATTCACCCTCCAGACTACACCTTCTCCTTCTCCTTCTTCTACTTCTTCTGATTCACCCTCCAGACTTCACCTTCTCCTTCTCCTTCTTCTGTTTCTTCTGATTCACCGTCCAGACTTCACCTTCTCCTTCTCCTTTTTCTACTACTTCTGATTCACCCTCCAGACTTCACCTTCTCCTTCTCCTTCTTCTACTTCTTCTGATTCACCCTCCAGACTTCATCTTCTCCTTCTCCTTCTTCTGCTTCTTCTGATTCACCCTCCAGACTTCACCTTCTCCTTCTCCTTCTTCTGCTTCTTCTGATTCACCCTCCAGACTTCACCTTCTCCTTCTCCTTCTTCTACTTCTTCTGATTCACCCTCCAGTCTTCACCTTCTCCTTCTCCTTCTTCTGTTTCTTCTGCTTCACCCTCCAGACTTCACCTTCTCCTTCTCTTTCTTCTGCTTCTTCTGATTCACCCTCCAGACTTCACCTTCTACTTCTCCTTCTTCTGATTCTTCTGATTCACCCTCCAGACTTCACCTTCTCCTTCTCCTTCTTCTGCTTCTTCTGATTCACCCTCCTGACTTCACCTTCTCCTACTTCTTCTTCTACTTCTTCTGATTCACCCTCCAGACTTCACCTTCTCCTTCTCCTTCTTCTACTTCTTCTGATTCACCCTCCAGACTTCACCTTCTCCTTCTCCTTCTTCTACTTCTTCTGATTCACCCTCCAGTCTTCACCTTCTCCTTCTCCTTCTTCTGTTTCTTCTGCTTCACCCTCCAGACTTCACCTTCTCCTTCTCTTTCTTCTGCTTCTTCTGATTCACCCTCCAGACTTCACCTTCTACTTTTCCTTCTTCTGATTCTTCTGATTCACCCTCCAGACTGCACCTTCTCATTCTCCTTCTTCTGCTTCTTCTGATTCACCCTCCTGACTTCACCTTCTCCTACTTCTTCTTCTACTTCTTCTGATACACCCTCCTGACTTCACCTTCTCCTTCTCCTTCTTCTACTTCTTCTGCTTCACCCTCCAGACTTCACCTTCTCCTTCTCCTTCTTCTACTTCTTCTGATTCACCCTCCAGACTTCATCTTCTCCTTCTCCTTCTTCTGCTTCTTCTGATTCACCCTCCAGACTTCACCTTCTCCTTCTCCTTATTCTGCTTCTTCTGATTCACCCTCCAGACTTCACCTTCTCCTTCTCCTTATTCTGCTTCTTCTGATTCACCCTCCAGACTTCACCTTCTCCTTCTCCTTCTTCTGCTTCTTATGATTCACCCTCCTGACTTCATCTTCTCCTTCTCCTTCTTCTACTTCTTCTGATTCACCCTCCTGACTTCACCTTCTCCTGCTCCTTCTTCTACTTCTTCTGCTTCACCCTCCAGACTTCACCTTCTCCTTCTCCTTCTTCTACTTCTTCTGATTCACCCTCCAGACTTCACCTTCTCCTTCTCCTTCTTCTGCTTCTTCTGATTCACCCTCCAGACTTCACCTTCTCCTTCTCCTTCTTCTACTTCTTCTGATTCACCCTCCAGACTTCACCTTCTCCTTCTCCTTCTTCTACTTCTTCTGCTTCTCCCTCCAGACTTCACCTTCTCCTTCTCCTTCTTCTGCTTCTTCTGATTCACCCTCCAGACTTCAACTTCTCCTTCTCCTTCTTCTGATTCTTCTGATTCACCCTCCAGACTTCACCTTCTCCTTCTCCTTCTTCTGCTTCTTATGATTCACCCTCCTGACTTCATGTTCTCCTTCTCCTTCTTCTACTTCTTCTGATTCACCCTCCTGACTTCACCTTCTCCTGCTCCTTCTTCTACTTCTTCTGCTTCACCCTCCAGACTTCACCTTCTCCTTCTCCTTCTTCTACTTCTTCTGATTCACCCTTCAGACTTCACCTTCTCCTTCTCCTTTTTCTGCTTCTTCTGATTCACCCTCCAGACTTCACCTTCTCCTTCTCCTTATTCTGCTTCTTCTGATTCACCCTCCAGACTTCACCTTCTCCTTCTCCTTCTTCTGCTTCTTCTGATTCACCCTCCAGACTTCACCTTCTCCTTCTCCTTCTTCTGCTTCTTCTGATTCACCCTCCAGACTTCACCTTCTCCTTCTCCTTCGTCTACTTCTTCTGATTCACCCTCCAGACTACACCTTCTCCTTCTCCTTCTTCTACTTCTTCTGATTCACCCTCCAGACTTCACCTTCTCCTTCTCCTTCTTCTGTTTCTTCTGATTCACCGTCCAGACTTCACCTTCTCCTTCTCCTTTTTCTACTACTTCTGATTCACCCTCCAGACTTCACCTTCTCCTTCTCCTTCTTCTACTTCTTCTGATTCACCCTCCAGACTTCACCTTCTCCTCTTTCTTCTGCTTCTTCTGATTCACCCTCCAGACTTCACCTCCTCCTTCTCCTTCTTCTGATTCTTCTGATTCACCCTCCAGACTTCACCTTCTCCTTCTCCTTCTTCTGCTTCTTCTGATTCACCCTCCTGACTTCACCTTCTCCTTCTCCTTCTTCTACTTCTTCTGATTCACCCTCCTGACTTCACCTTCTCCTTCTCCTTCTTCTACTTCTTCTGCTTCACCCTCCAGACTTCACCTTCTCCTTCTCCTTCTTCTACTTCTTCTGATTCACCCTCCAGACTTCACCTTCTCCTACTCCTTCTTTTGCTTCTTCTGCTTCACACTCCAGACTTCACCTTCTCCTTCTCCTTCTTCTGCTTCTTCTGATTCACCCTCCTTACTTCACCTTCTCCTTCTCCTTCTTCTGCTTCTTCTGATTCACCCTCCTGACTTCACCTTCTCCTTCTCCTTATTCTGCTTCTTCTGTTTCACCCTCCAGACTTCACCTTCTCCTTCTCCTTCTTCTGCTTCTTCTGATTCACCCTCCAGACTTCACCTTCTCCTTCTCCTTCTTCTGCTTCTTCTGATTCACCCTCCAGACTTCACCTTCTCCTTCTCCTTCTTCTACTTCTTCTGATTCACCCTCCAGACTTCACCTTCTCCTTCTCCTTCTTCTACTTCTTCTGCTTCTCCCTCCAGACTTCACCTTCTCCTTCTCCTTCTTCTGCTTCTTCTGATTCACCCTCCAGACTTCAACTTCTCCTTCTCCTTCTTCTGATTCTTCTGATTCACCCTCCAGACTTCACCTTCTCCTTCTCCTTCTTCTGCTTCTTATGATTCACCCTCCTGACTTCATGTTCTCCTTCTCCTTCTTCTACTTCTTCTGATTCACCCTCCTGACTTCACCTTCTCCTGCTCCTTCTTCTACTTCTTCTGCTTCACCCTCCAGACTTCACCTTCTCCTTCTCCTTCTTCTACTTCTTCTGATTCACCCTTCAGACTTCACCTTCTCCTTCTCCTTTTTCTGCTTCTTCTGATTCACCCTCCAGACTTCACCTTCTCCTTCTCCTTATTCTGCTTCTTCTGATTCACCCTCCAGACTTCACCTTCTCCTTCTCCTTCTTCTGCTTCTTCTGATTCACCCTCCAGACTTCACCTTCTCCTTCTCCTTCTTCTGCTTCTTCTGATTCACCCTCCAGACTTCACCTTCTCCTTCTCCTTCGTCTACTTCTTCTGATTCACCCTCCAGACTACACCTTCTCCTTCTCCTTCTTCTACTTCTTCTGATTCACCCTCCAGACTTCACCTTCTCCTTCTCCTTCTTCTGTTTCTTCTGATTCACCGTCCAGACTTCACCTTCTCCTTCTCCTTTTTCTACTACTTCTGATTCACCCTCCAGACTTCACCTTCTCCTTCTCCTTCTTCTACTTCTTCTGATTCACCCTCCAGACTTCATCTTCTCCTTCTCCTTCTTCTGCTTCTTCTGATTCACCCTCCAGACTTCACCTTCTCCTTCTCCTTCTTCTGCTTCTTCTGATTCACCCTCCAGACTTCACCTTCTCCTTCTCCTTCTTCTACTTCTTCTGATTCACCCTCCAGTCTTCACCTTCTCCTTCTCCTTCTTCTGTTTCTTCTGCTTCACCCTCCAGACTTCACCTTCTCCTTCTCTTTCTTCTGCTTCTTCTGATTCACCCTCCAGACTTCACCTTCTACTTCTCCTTCTTCTGATTCTTCTGATTCACCCTCCAGACTTCACCTTCTCCTTCTCCTTCTTCTGCTTCTTCTGATTCACCCTCCTGACTTCACCTTCTCCTACTTCTTCTTCTACTTCTTCTGATTCACCCTCCAGACTTCACCTTCTCCTTCTCCTTCTTCTACTTCTTCTGATTCACCCTCCAGACTTCACCTTCTCCTTCTCCTTCTTCTACTTCTTCTGATTCACCCTCCAGTCTTCACCTTCTCCTTCTCCTTCTTCTGTTTCTTCTTCTTCACCCTCCAGACTTCACCTTCTCCTTCTCTTTCTTCTGCTTCTTCTGATTCACCCTCCAGACTTCACCTTCTACTTCTCCTTCTTCTGATTCTTCTGATTCACCCTCCAGACTTCACCTTCTCATTCTCCTTCTTCTGCTTCTTCTGATTCACCCTCCTGACTTCACCTTCTCCTACTTCTTCTTCTACTTCTTCTGATACACCCTCCTGACTTCACCTTCTCCTTCTCCTTCTTCTACTTCTTCTGCTTCACCCTCCAGACTTCACCTTCTCCTTCTCCTTCTTCTACTTCTTCTGATTCACCCTCCAGACTTCATCTTCTCCTTCTCCTTCTTCTGCTTCTTCTGATTCACCCTCCAGACTTCACCTTCTCCTTCTCCTTATTCTGCTTCTTCTGATTCACCCTCCAGACTTCACCTTCTCCTTCTCCTTATTCTGCTTCTTCTGATTCACCCTCCAGACTTCACCTTCTCCTTCTCCTTCTTCTGCTTCTTATGATTCACCCTCCTGACTTCATCTTCTCCTTCTCCTTCTTCTACTTCTTCTGATTCACCCTCCTGACTTCACCTTCTCCTGCTCCTTCTTCTACTTCTTCTGCTTCACCCTCCAGACTTCACCTTCTCCTTCTCCTTCTTCTACTTCTTCTGATTCACCCTCCAGACTTCACCTTCTCCTTCTCCTTCTTCTGCTTCTTCTGATTCACCCTCCAGACTTCACCTTCTCCTTCTCCTTCTTCTACTTCTTCTGATTCACCCTCCAGACTTCACCTTCTCCTTCTCCTTCTTCTACTTCTTCTGCTTCTCCCTCCAGACTTCACCTTCTCCTTCTCCTTCTTCTGCTTCTTCTGATTCACCCTCCAGACTTCAACTTCTCCTTCTCCTTCTTCTGATTCTTCTGATTCACCCTCCAGACTTCACCTTCTCCTTCTCCTTCTTCTGCTTCTTATGATTCACCCTCCTGACTTCATGTTCTCCTTCTCCTTCTTCTACTTCTTCTGATTCACCCTCCTGACTTCACCTTCTCCTGCTCCTTCTTCTACTTCTTCTGCTTCACCCTCCAGACTTCACCTTCTCCTTCTCCTTCTTCTACTTCTTCTGATTCACCCTTCAGACTTCACCTTCTCCTTCTCCTTTTTCTGCTTCTTCTGATTCACCCTCCAGACTTCACCTTCTCCTTCTCCTTATTCTGCTTCTTCTGATTCACCCTCCAGACTTCACCTTCTCCTTCTCCTTCTTCTGCTTCTTCTGATTCACCCTCCAGACTTCACCTTCTCCTTCTCCTTCTTCTGCTTCTTCTGATTCACCCTCCAGACTTCACCTTCTCCTTCTCCTTCGTCTACTTCTTCTGATTCACCCTCCAGACTACACCTTCTCCTTCTCCTTCTTCTACTTCTTCTGATTCACCCTCCAGACTTCACCTTCTCCTTCTCCTTCTTCTGTTTCTTCTGATTCACCGTCCAGACTTCACCTTCTCCTTCTCCTTTTTCTACTACTTCTGATTCACCCTCCAGACTTCACCTTCTCCTTCTCCTTCTTCTACTTCTTCTGATTCACCCTCCAGACTTCATCTTCTCCTTCTCCTTCTTCTGCTTCTTCTGATTCACCCTCCAGACTTCACCTTCTCCTTCTCCTTCTTCTGCTTCTTCTGATTCACCCTCCAGACTTCACCTTCTCCTTCTCCTTCTTCTACTTCTTCTGATTCACCCTCCAGTCATCACCTTCTCCTTCTCCTTCTTCTGTTTCTTCTGCTTCACCCTCCAGACTTCACCTTCTCCTTCTCTTTCTTCTGCTTCTTCTGATTCACCCTCCAGACTTCACCTTCTACTTCTCCTTCTTCTGATTCTTCTGATTCACCCTCCAGACTTCACCTTCTCCTTCTCCTTCTTCTGCTTCTTCTGATTCACCCTCCTGACTTCACCTTCTCCTACTTCTTCTTCTACTTCTTCTGATTCACCCTCCAGACTTCACCTTCTCCTTCTCCTTCTTCTACTTCTTCTGATTCACCCTCCAGACTTCACCTTCTCCTTCTCCTTCTTCTACTTCTTCTGATTCACCCTCCAGTCTTCACCTTCTCCTTCTCCTTCTTCTGTTTCTTCTGCTTCACCCTCCAGACTTCACCTTCTCCTTCTCTTTCTTCTGCTTCTTCTGATTCACCCTCCAGACTTCACCTTCTACTTCTCCTTCTTCTGATTCTTCTGATTCACCCTCCAGACTTCACCTTCTCATTCTCCTTCTTCTGCTTCTTCTGATTCACCCTCCTGACTTCACCTTCTCCTACTTCTTCTTCTACTTCTTCTGATACACCCTCCTGACTTCACCTTCTCCTTCTCCTTCTTCTACTTCTTCTGCTTCACCCTCCAGACTTCACCTTCTCCTTCTCCTTCTTCTACTTCTTCTGTTTCACCCTCCAGACTTCATCTTCTCCTTCTCCTTCTTCTGCTTCTTCTGATTCACCCTCCAGACTTCACCTTCTCCTTCTCCTTATTCTGCTTCTTCTGATTCACCCTCCAGACTTCACCTTCTCCTTCTCCTTATTCTGCTTCTTCTGATTCACCCTCCAGACTTCACCTTCTCCTTCTCCTTCTTCTGCTTCTTATGATTCACCCTCCTGACTTCATCTTCTCCTTCTCCTTCTTCTACTGCTTCTGATTCACCCTCCTGACTTCACCTTCTCCTGCTCCTTCTTCTACTTCTTCTGCTTCACCCTCCAGACTTCACCTTCTCCTTCTCCTTCTTCTACTTCTTCTGATTCACCCTTCAGACTTCACCTTCTCCTTCTCCTTTTTCTGCTTCTTCTGATTCACCCTCCAGACTTCACCTTCTCCTTCTCCTTATTCTGCTTCTTCTGATTCACCCTCCAGACTTCACCTTCTCCTTCTCCTTCTTCTGCTTCTTCTGATTCACCCTCCAGACTTCACCTTCTCCTTCTCCTTCTTCTGCTTCTTCTGATTCACCCTCCAGACTTCACCTTCTCCTTCTCCTTCGTCTACTTCTTCTGATTCACCCTCCAGACTATACCTTCTCCTTCTCCTTCTTCTACTTCTTCTGATTCACCCTCCAGACTTCACCTTCTCCTTCTCCTTCTTCTGTTTCTTCTGATTCACCGTCCAGACTTCACCTTCTCCTTCTCCTTCTTCTACTACTTCTGATTCACCCTCCAGACTTCACCTTCTCCTTCTCCTTCTTCTACTTCTTCTGATTCACCCTCCAGACTTCATCTTCTCCTTCTCCTTCTTCTGCTTCTTCTGATTCACCCTCCAGACTTCACCTTCTCCTTCTCCTTCTTCTGCTTCTTCTGATTCACCCTCCAGACTTCACCTTCTCCTTCTCCTTCTTCTACTTCTTCTGATTCACCCTCCAGACTTCACCTTCTCCTTCTCCTTCTTCTACTTCTTCTGATTCACCCTCCAGTCTTCACCTTCTCCTTCTCCTTCTTCTGTTTCTTCTGCTTCACCCTCCAGACTTCACCTTCGCCTTCTCTTTCTTCTGCTTCTTCTGATTCACCCTCCAGACTTCATCTTCTACTTCTCCTTCTTCTGATTCTTCTGATTCACCCTCCAGACTTCACCTTCTCCTTCTCCTTCTTCTGCTTCTTCTGATTCACCCTCCTGACTTCACCTTCTCCTACTTCTTCTTCTACTTCTTCTGATACACCCTCCTGACTTCACCTTCTCCTTCTCCTTCTTCTACTTCTTCTGCTTCACCCTCCAGACTTCACCTTCTCCTTCTCCTTCTTCTACTTCTTCTGATTCACCCTCCAGACTTCATCTTCTCCTTCTCCTTCTTCTGCTTCTTCTGATTCACCCTCCAGACTTCACCTTCTCCTTCTCCTTATTCTGCTTCTTCTGATTCACCCTCCAGACTTCACCTTCTCCTTCTCCTTATTCTGCTTCTTCTGATTCACCCTCCAGACTTCACCTTCTCCTTCTCCTTATTCTGCTTCTTCTGATTCACCCTCCAGACTTCACCTTCTCCTTCTCCTTATTCTGCTTCTTCTGATTCACCCTCCAGACTTCACCTTCTCCTTCTCCTTCTTCTGCTTCTTATGATTCACCCTCCTGACTTCATCTTCTCCTTCTCCTTCTTCTACTTCTTCTGATTCACCCTCCTGACTTCACCTTCTCCTGCTCCTTCTTCTACTTCTTCTGCTTCACCCTCCAGACTTCACCTTCTCCTTCTCCTTCTTCTACTTCTTCTGATTCACCCTTCAGACTTCACCTTCTCCTTCTCCTTTTTCTGCTTCTTCTGATTCACCCTCCAGACTTCACCTTCTCCTTCTCCTTATTCTGCTTCTTCTGATTCACCCTCCAGACTTCACCTTCTCCTTCTCCTTCTTCTGCTTCTTCTGATTCACCCTCCAGACTTCACCTTCTCCTTCTCCTTCTTCTGCTTCTTCTGATTCACCCTCCAGACTTCACCTTCTCCTTCTCCTTCGTCTACTTCTTCTGATTCACCCTCCAGACTTCACCTTCTCCTTCTCCTTCTTCTGCTTCTTCTGATTCACCCTCCAGACTTCACCTTCTCCTTCTCCTTCTTCTACTTCTTCTGATTCACCCTCCAGACTTCACCTTCTCCTTCTCCTTCTTCTGTTTCTTCTGATTCACCGTCCAGACTTCACCTTCTCCTTCTCCTTCTTCTACTACTTCTGATTCACCCTCCAGACTTCACCTTCTCCTTCTCCTTCTTCTACTTCTTCTGATTCACCCTCCAGACTTCATCTTCTCCTTCTCCTTCTTCTGCTTCTTCTGATTCACCCTCCAGACTTCACCTTCTCCTTCTCCTTCTTCTGCTTCTTCTGATTCACCCTCCAGACTTCACCTTCTCCTTCTCCTTCTTCTACTTCTTCTGATTCACCCTCCAGACTTCACCTTCTCCTTCTCCTTCTTCTACTTCTTCTGATTCACCCTCCAGTCTTCACCTTCTCCTTCTCCTTCTTCTGTTTCTTCTGCTTCACCCTCCAGACTTCACCTTCGCCTTCTCTTTCTTCTGCTTCTTCTGATTCACCCTCCAGACTTCACCTTCTACTTCTCCTTCTTCTGATTCTTCTGATTCACCCTCCAGACTTCACCTTCTCCTTCTCCTTCTTCTGCTTCTTCTGATTCACCCTCCTGACTTCACCTTCTCCTACTTCTTCTTCTACTTCTTCTGATACACCCTCCTGACTTCACCTTCTCCTTCTCCTTCTTCTACTTCTTCTGCTTCACCCTCCAGACTTCACCTTCTCCTTCTCCTTCTTCTACTTCTTCTGATTCACCCTCCAGACTTCACCTTCTCCTTCTCCTTCTTCTGCTTCTTCTGATTCACCCTCCAGACTTCACCTTCTCCTTCTCCTTATTCTGCTTCTTCTGATTCACCCTCCAGACTTCACCTTCTCCTTCTCCTTATTCTGCTTCTTCTGATTCACCCTCCAGACTTCACCTTCTCCTTCTCCTTCCTCTGCTTCTTCTGATTCACCCTCCAGACTTCATCTTCTCCTTCTCCTTCTTCTACTTCTTCTGATTCACCCTCCTGACTTCACCTTCTCCTGCTCCTTCTTCTACTTCTTCTGCTTCACCCTCCAGACTTCACCTTCTCCTTCTCCTTCTTCTACTTCTTCTGATTCACCCTTCAGACTTCACCTTCTCCTTCTCCTTTTTCTGCTTCTTCTGATTCACCCTCCAGACTTCACCTTCTCCTTCTCCTTATTCTGCTTCTTCTGATTCACCCTCCAGACTTCACCTTCTCCTTCTCCTTCTTCTGCTTCTTCTGATTCACCCTCCAGACTTCACCTTCTCCTTCTCCTTCTTCTGCTTCTTCTGATTCACCCTCCAGACTTCACCTTCTCCTTCTCCTTCGTCTACTTCTTCTGATTCACCCTCCAGACTTCACCTTCTCCTTCTCCTTCTTCTGCTTCTTCTGATTCACCCTCCAGACTTCACCTTCTCCTTCTCCTTCTTCTACTTCTTCTGATTCACCCTCCAGACTTCACCTTCTCCTTCTCCTTCTTCTGTTTCTTCTGATTCACCGTCCAGACTTCACCTTCTCCTTCTCCTTCTTCTACTACTTCTGATTCACCCTCCAGACTTCACCTTCTCCTTCTCCTTCTTCTACTTCTTCTGATTCACCCTCCAGACTTCATCTTCTCCTTCTCCTTCTTCTGCTTCTTCTGATTCACCCTCCAGACTTCACCTTCTCCTTCTCCTTCTTCTGCTTCTTCTGATTCACCCTCCAGACTTCACCTTCTCCTTCTCCTTCTTCTACTTCTTCTGATTCACCCTCCAGACTTCACCTTCTCCTTCTCCTTCTTCTACTTCTTCTGATTCACCCTCCAGTCTTCACCTTCTCCTTCTCCTTCTTCTGTTTCTTCTGCTTCACCCTCCAGACTTCACCTTCGCCTTCTCTTTCTTCTGCTTCTTCTGATTCACCCTCCAGACTTCACCTTCTACTTCTCCTTCTTCTGATTCTTCTGATTCACCCTCCAGACTTCACCTTCTCCTTCTCCTTCTTCTGCTTCTTCTGATTCACCCTCCTGACTTCACCTTCTCCTACTTCTTCTTCTACTTCTTCTGATACACCCTCCTGACTTCACCTTCTCCTTCTCCTTCTTCTACTTCTTCTGCTTCACCCTCCAGACTTCACCTTCTCCTTCTCCTTCTTCTACTTCTTCTGATTCACCCTCCAGACTTCACCTTCTCCTTCTCCTTCTTCTGCTTCTTCTGATTCACCCTCCAGACTTCACCTTCTCCTTCTCCTTATTCTGCTTCTTCTGATTCACTCTCCAGACTTCACCTTCTCCTTCTCCTTATTCTGCTTCTTCTGATTCACCCTCCAGACTTCACCTTCTCCTTCTCCTTCCTCTGCTTCTTCTGATTCACCCTCCAGACTTCACCTTCTCCTTCTCCTTCTTCTGATTCTTCTGATTCACCCTCCAGACTTCACCTTCTCCTTCTCCTTCTTCTGCTTCTTCTGATTCACCCTCCTGACTTCACCTTCTCCTTCTCCTTCTTCTACTTCTTCTGCTTCACCCCCCAGACTTCACCTTCTCCTTCTCCTTCTTCTACTTCTTCTGATTCACCCTCGAGACTTCACCTTCTCCTTCTCCTTCTTCTGCTTCTTCTGATTCACCCTCCAGACTTCACCTTCTCCTTCTCCTTATTCTGCTTCTTCTGATTCACCCTCTAGACTTCACCTTCTCCTTCTCCTTCTTCTGCTTCTTCTGATTCACGCTCCAGACTTCACCTTCTCCTTCTCCTTCTTCTACTTCTTCTGACTCACCCTCCAGACTTCACCTTCTCCTTCTCCTTCTTCTGCTTCTTCTGATTCACCCTCCTGACTTCACCTTCTCCTTCTCCTTCTTCTACTTCTTCTGATTCACCCTCCTGACTTCACCTTCTCCTTCTCCTTCTTCTACTTCTTCTGCTTCACCCTCCAGACTTCACCTTCTCCTTCTCCTTATTCTACTTCTTCTGATTCACCCTCCAGACTTGACCTTCTCCTTCTCCTTCTTCTACTTCTTCTGATTCACCCTCCAGACTTCACCTTCTCCTTCTCCTTCTTCTGCTTCTTCTGCTTCACCGTTCTGACTTCACCTTCTCCTTCTCCTTCTTCTACTTCTTCTGCTTCATCCCCCTGACATCACCTGCTCCTTCTCCTTCTTCTGCTTCTTCTGATTCACCCTCCTAACTTCAACTTCTCCTTCTCCTTCTTCTGCTTCTTCTGATTCACCCTCCTGACTTCACCTTCTCCTTCTCCTTCTTCTGCTTCTTCTGATTCACCCTCCAGACTTCACCTTCTCCTTCTCCTTCTTCTGCTTCTTCTGATTCACCCTCCAGACTTCACCTTCTCCTTCTCCTTCTTCTGCTTCTTCTGATTCACCCTCCAGACCTCACCTTCTCCTTCTCCTTCTTCTACTTCTTCTGATTCACCCTCCAGACTTCATCTTCTCCTTCTCCTTCTTCTGCTTCTTCTGATTCACCCTCCAGACTTCACCTTCTCCTTCTCCTTCTTCTGCTTCTTCTGATTCACCCTCCAGACTTCACCTTCTCCTTCTCCTTCTTCTACTTCTTCTGATTCACCCTCCAGACTTCACCTTCTCCTTCTCCTTCTTCTACTTCTTCTGATTCACCCTCCAGTCTTCACCTTCTCCTTCTCCTTCTTCTGTTTCTTCTGCTTCACCCTCCAGACTTCACCTTCTCCTTCTCTTTCTTCTGCTTCTTCTGATTCACCCTCCAGACTTCACCTTCTCCTTCTCCTTCTTCTGATTCTTCTGATTCACCCTCCAGACTTCACCTTCTCCTTCTCCTTCTTCTACTTCTTCTGATTCACCCTCCTGACTTCACCTTCTCCTTCTCCTTCTTCTACTTCTTCTGCTTCACCCTCCAGACTTCACCTTCTCCTTCTCCTTCTTCTACTTCTTCTGATTCACCCTTCAGACCTTCACTTTCTCCTTCTCCTTTTTCTGCTCTTCTGATTCACCCTCCAGACTTCACCTTCTCCTTCTCCTTATTCTGCTTCTTCTGATTCACCCTCCAGACTTCACCTTCTCCTTCTCCTTCTTCTGCTTCTTCTGATTCACCCTCCAGACTTCACCTTCTCCTTCTCCTTCTTCTGCTTCTTCTGATTCACCCTCCAGACTTCACCTTCTCCTTCTCCTTCTTCTGCTTTTTCTGATTCACCCTCCAGACTTCACCTTCTCCTTCTCCTTCTTCTACTTCTTCTGATTCACCCTCCAGACTTCACCTTCTCCTTCTCTTTCTTCTGCTTCTTCTGATTCACCCTCCAGACTTCACCTTCTCCTTCTCCTTCTTCTGATTCTTCTGATTCACCCTCCAGACTTCACCTTCTCCTTCTCCTTCTTCTGCTTCTTCTGATTCACCCTCCTGACTTCACCTTCTCCTTCTCCTTCTTCTACTTCTTCTGATTCACCCTCCTGACTTCACCTTCTCCTTCTCCTTCTTCTACTTCTTCTGCTTCACCCTGCAGACTTCACCTTCTCCTTCTCCTTCTTCTACTTCTTCTGATTCACCTCCAGACTTCACCTTCTCCTTCTCCTTCTTTTGCTTCTTCTGCTTCACACTCCAGAATTCACCTTCTCCTTCTCCTTCTTCTGCTTCTTCTGATTCACCCTCCTTACTTCACCTTCTCCTTCTCCTTCTTCTGCTTCTTCTGATTCACCCTCCTGACCTCACCTTCTCCTTCTCCTTATTCTGCTTCTTCTGTTTCACCCTCCAGACTTCACCTTCTCCTTCTCCTTCTTCTGCTTCTTCTGATTCACCCTCCAGACTTTACCTTCTCCTTCTCCTTCTCCTGCTTCTTCTGATCCACCCTCCAGACTTCACCTTCTCCTTCTCCTTCTTCTACTTCTTCTGATTCACCCTCCAGACTTCACCTTCTCCTTCTCCTTCTTCTGCTTCTTCTGGTTCACCCTCCAGACTTCACCTTCTCCTTCTCCTTCGTCTACTTCTTCTGATTCACCCTCCAGACTACACCTTCTCCTTCTCCTTCTTCTACTTCTTCTGATTCACCCTCCAGACTTCACCTTCTCCTTCTCCTTCTTCTGTTTCTTCTGATTCACCCTCCAGACTTCACCTTCTCCTTCTCCTTCTTCTACTTCTTCTGATTCACCCTCCAGACTTCACCTTCTCCTTCTCCTTCTTCTACTTCTTCTGATTCACCCTCCAGACTTCACCTTCTCCTTCTCCTTCTTCTACTTCTTCTGCTTCTCCCTCCAGACTTCACCTTCTCCTTCTCCTTCTTCTGCTTCTTCTGATTCACCCTCCAGACTTCACCTTCTCCTTCTCTTTCTTCTGCTTCTTCTGATTCACCCTCCAGACTTCACCTTCTCCTTCTCCTTCTTCTACTTCTTCTGATTCACCCTCCAGACTTCACCTTCTCCTTCTCCTTCTTCTACTTCTTCTGCTTCTCCCTCCAGACTTCACCTTCTCCTTCTCCTTCTTCTGCTTCTTCTGATTCACCCTCCAGACTTCACCTTCTCCTTCTCCTTCTTCTGATTCTTCTGATTCACCCTCCAGACTTCACCTTCTCCTTCTCCTTCTTCTGCTTCTTATGATTCACCCTCCTGACTTCATCTTCTCCTTCTCCTTCTTCTACTTCTTCTGATTCACCCTCCTGACTTCACCTTCTCCTGCTCCTTCTTCTACTTCTTCTGCTTCACCCTCCAGACTTCACCTTCTCCTTCTCCTTCTTCTACTTCTTCTGATTCACCCTTCAGACTTCACCTTCTCCTTCTCCTTTTTCTGCTTCTTCTGATTCACCCTCCAGACTTCACCTTCTCCTTCTCCTTATTCTGCTTCTTCTGATTCACCCTCCAGACTTCACCTTCTCCTTCTCCTTCTTCTGCTTCTTCTGATTCACCCTCCAGACTTCACCTTCTCCTTCTCCTTCTTCTGCTTCTTCTGATTCACCCTCCAGACTTCACCTTCTCCTTCTCCTTCGTCTACTTCTTCTGATTCACCCTCCAGACTACACCTTCTCCTTCTCCTCCTTCTACTTCTTCTGATTCACCCTCCAGACATCACCTTCTCCTTCTTCTGTTTCTTCTGATTCACCGTCCAGACTTCACCTTCTCCTTCTCCTTCTTCTACTACTTCTGATTCACCCTCCAGACTTCACCTTCTCCTTCTCCTTCTTCTACTTCTTCTGATTCACCCTCCAGACTTCATCTTCTCCTTCTCCTTCTTCTGCTTCTTCTGATTCACCCTCCAGACTTCACCTTCTCCTTCTCCTTCTTCTGCTTCTTCTGATTCACCCTCCAGACTTCACCTTATCCTTCTCCTTCTTCTACTTCTTCTGATTCACCCTCCAGACTTCACCTTCTCCTTCTCCTTCTTCTGATTCTTCTGATTCACCCTCCAGACTTCACCTTCTCCTTCTCCTTCTTCTACTTCTTCTGATTCACCCTCCTGACTTCACCTTCTCCTTCTCCTTCTTCTACTTCTTCTGCTTCACCCTCCAGACTTCACCTTCTCCTTCTCCTTCTTCTACTTCTTCTGATTCACCCTTCAGACTTCACTTTCTCCTTCTCCTTTTTCTGCTTCTTCTGATTCACCCTCCAGACTTCACCTTCTCCTTCTCCTTATTCTGCTTCTTCTGATTCACCCTCCAGACTTCACCTTCTCCTTCTCCTTCTTCTGCTTCTTCTGATTCACCCTCCAGACTTCACCTTCTCCTTCTCCTTCTTCTGCTTCTTCTGATTCACCCTCCAGACTTCACCTTCTCCTTCTCCTTCTTCTGCTTTTTCTGATTCACCCTCCAGACTTCACCTTCTCCTTCTCCTTCTTCTGCTTCTTCTGATTCACCCTCCAGACTTCACCTTCTCCTTCTCTTTCTTCTGCTTCTTCTGATTCACCCTCCAGACTTCACCTTCTCCTTCTCCTTCTTCTGATTCTTCTGATTCACCCTCCAGACTTCACCTTCTCCTTCTCCTTCTTCTGCTTCTTCTGATTCACCCTCCTGACTTCACCTTCTCCTTCTCCTTCTTCTACTTCTTCTGATTCACCCTCCTGACTTCACCTTCTCCTTCTCCTTCTTCTACTTCTTCTGCTTCACCCTGCAGACTTCACCTTCTCCTTCTCCTTCTTCTACTTCTTCTGATTCACCCTCCAGACTTCACCTTCTCCTTCTCCTTCTTTTGCTTCTTCTGCTTCACACTCCAGAATTCACCTTCTCCTTCTCCTTCTTCTGCTTCTTCTGATTCACCCTCCTTACTTCACCTTCTCCTTCTCCTTCTTCTGCTTCTTCTGATTCACCCTCCTGACTTCACCTTCTCCTTCTCCTTATTCTGCTTCTTCTGTTTCACCCTCCAGACTTCACCTTCTCCTTCTCCTTCTTCTGCTTCTTCTGATTCACCCTCCAGACTTCACCTTCTCCTTCTCCTTCTTCTGCTTCTTCTGATCCACCCTCCAGACTTCACCTTCTCCTTCTCCTTCTTCTACTTCTTCTGATTCACCCTCCAGACTTCACCTTCTCCTTCTCCTTCTTCTGCTTCTTCTGGTTCACCCTCCAGACTTCACCTTCTCCTTCTCCTTCGTCTACTTCTTCTGATTCACCCTCCAGACTACACCTTCTCCTTCTCCTTCTTCTACTTCTTCTGATTCACCCTCCAGACTTCACCTTCTCCTTCTCCTTCTTCTGTTTCTTCTGATTCACCCTCCAGACTTCACCTTCTCCTTCTCCTTCTTCTACTTCTTCTGACTCACCCTCCAGACTTCACCTTCTCCTTCTCCTTCTTCTACTTCTTCTGATTCACCCTCCAGACTTCACCTTCTCCTTCTCCTTCTTCTACTTCTTCTGCTTCTCCCTCCAGACTTCACCTTCTCCTTCTCCTTCTTCTGCTTCTTCTGATTCACCCTCCAGACTTCACCTTCTCCTTCTCTTTCTTCTGCTTCTTCTGATTCACCCTCCAGACTTCACCTTCTCCTTCTCCTTCTTCTACTTCTTCTGATTCACCCTCCAGACTTCACCTTCTCCTTCTCCTTCTTCTACTTCTTCTGCTTCTCCCCTCCAGACTTCACCTTCTCCTTCTCCTTCTTCTGCTTCTTCTGATTCACCCTCCAGACTTCACCTTCTCCTTCTCCTTCTTCTGATTCTTCTGATTCACCCTCCAGACTTCACCTTCTCCTTCTCCTTCTTCTGCTTCTTATGATTCACCCTCCTGACTTCATCTTCTCCTTCTCCTTCTTCTACTTCTTCTGATTCACCCTCCTGACTTCACCTTCTCCTGCTCCTTCTTCTACTTCTTCTGCTTCACCCTCCAGACTTCACCTTCTCCTTCTCCTTCTTCTACTTCTTCTGATTCACCCTTCAGACTTCACCTTCTCCTTCTCTTTTTCTGCTTCTTCTGATTCACCCTCCAGACTTCACCTTCTCCTTCTCCTTATTCTGCTTCTTCTGATTCACCCTCCAGACTTCACCTTCTCCTTCTCCTTCTTCTGCTTCTTCTGATTCACCCTCCAGACTTCACCTTCTCCTTCTCCTTCTTCTGCTTCTTCTGATTCACCCTCCAGACTTCACCTTCTCCTTCTCCTTCGTCTACTTCTTCTGATTCACCCTCCAGACTACACCTTCTCCTTCTCCTTCTTCTACTTCTTCTGATTCACCCTCCACACTTCACCTTCTCCTTCTTCTGTTTCTTCTGATTCACCGTCCAGACTTCACCTTCTCCTTCTCCTTCTTCTACTACTTCTGATTCACCCTCCAGACTTCACCTTCTCCTTCTCCTTCTTCTACTTCTTCTGATTCACCCTCCAGACTTCATCTTCTCCTTCTCCTTCTTCTGCTTCTTCTGATTCACCCTCCAGACTTCACCTTCTCCTTCTCCTTCTTCTGCTTCTTCTGATTCACCCTCCAGACTTCACCTTATCCTTCTCCTTCTTCTACTTCTTCTGATTCACCCTCCAGACTTCACCTTCTCCTTCTCCTTCTTCTACTTCTTCTGATTCACCCTCCAGTCTTCACCTTCTCCTTCTCCTTCTTCTGTTTCTTCTGCTTCACCCTCCAGACTTCACCTTCTCCTTCTCTTTCTTCTGCTTCTTCTGATTCACCCTCCAGACTTCACCTTCTACTTCTCCTTCTTCTGATTCTTCTGATTCACCCTCCAGACTTCACCTTCTCCTTCTCCTTCTTCTGCTTCTTCTGATTCACCCTCCTGACTTCACCTTCTCCTACTTCTTCTTCTACTTCTTCTGATTCACCCTCCTGACTTCACCTTCTCCTTCTCCTTCTTCTACTTCTTCTGCTTCACCCTCCAGACTTCACCTTCTCCTTCTCCTTCTTCTACTTCTTCTGATTCACCCTCCAGACTTCATCTTCTCCTTCTCCTTCTTCTGCTTCTTCTGATTCACCCTCCAGACTTCACCTTCTCTTTCTCCTTATTCTGCTTCTTCTGATTCACCCTCCAGACTTCACCTTCTCCTTCTCCTTATTCTGCTTCTTCTGATTCACCCTCCAGACTTCACCTTCTCCTTCTCCTTCCTCTGCTTCTTCTGATTCACCCTCCAGACTTCACCTTCTCCTTCTCCTTCTTCTGATTCTTCTGATTCACCCTCCAGACTTCACCTTCTCCTTCTCCTTCTTCTGCTTCTTCTGATTCACCCTCCTGACTTCACCTTCTCCTTCTCCTTCTTCTACTTCTTCTGAATCACCCTCCTGACCTCACCTTCTCCTTCTCCTTCTTCTACTTCTTCTGCTTCACCCTCCAGACTTCACCTTCTCCTTCTCCTTCTTCTACTTCTTCTGATTCACCCTCCAGACTTCACCTTCTCCTTCTCCTTCTTCTGCTTCTTCTGATTCACCCTCCAGACTTCACCTTCTCCTTCTCCTTATTCTGCTTCTTCTGATTCACCCTCTAGACTTCACCTTCTCCTTCTCCTTCTTCTGCTTCTTCTGATTCACACTCCAGACTTCACCTTCTCCTTCTCCTTCTTCTACTTCTTCTGATTCACCCTCCAGACTTCACCTTCTCCTTCTCTTTCTTCTGCTTCTTCTGATTCACCCTCCAGACTTCACCTTCTCCTTCTCCTTCTTCTGATTCTTCTGATTCACCCTCCATACTTCACCTTCTCCTTCTCCTTCTTCTGCTTCTTCTGATTCACCCTCCTGACTTCACCTTCTCCTTCTCCTTCTTCTACTTCTTCTGATTCACCCTCCTGACTTCTCCTTCTCCTTCTCCTTCTTCTACTTCTTCTGATTCACCCTCCAGACTTCACCTTCTCCTTCTCCTTCTTCTACTTCTTCTGCTTCTCCCTCCAGACTTCACCTTCTCCTTCTCCTTCTTCTGCTTCTTCTGATTCACCCTCCAGACTTCACCTTCTCCTTCTCCTTCTTCTGATTCTTCTGATTCACCCTCCAGACTTCACCTTCTCCTTCTCCTTCTTCTGCTTCTTATGATTCACCCTCCTGACTTCATCTTCTCCTGCTCCTTCTTGTACTTCTTCTGCTTCACCCTCCAGACTTCACCTTCTCCTTCTCCTTCTTCTACTTCTTCTGATTCACCCTTCAGACTTCACCTTCTCCTTCTCCTTTTTCTGCTTCTTCTGATTCACCCTCCAGACTTCACCTTCTCCTTGTCCTTATTCTGCTTCTTCTGATTCACCCTCCAGACTTCACCTTCTCCTTCTCCTTCTTCTGCTTCTTCTGATTCACCCTCCAGACTTCACCTTCTCCTTCTCCTTCTTCTGCTTCTTCTGATTCACCCTCCAGACTTCACCTTCTCCTTCTCCTTCGTCTACTTCTTCTGATTCACCCTCCAGACTACACCTTCTCCTTCTCCTTCTTCTACTTCTTCTGATTCACCCTCCAGACTTCACCTTCTCCTTCTTCTGTTTCTTCTGATTCACCGTCCAGACTTCACCTTCTCCTTCTCCTTCTTCTACTACTTCTGATTCACCCTCCAGACTTCACCTTCTCCTTCTCCTTCTTCTACTTCTTCTGATTCACCCTCCAGACTTCATCTTCTCCTTCTCCTTCTTCTGCTTCTTCTGATTCACCCTCCAGACTTCACCTTCTCCTTCTCCTTCTTCTGCTTCTTCTGATTCACCCTCCAGACTTCACCTTATCCTTCTCCTTCTTCTACTTCTTCTGATTCACCCTCCAGACTTCACCTTCTCCTTCTCCTTCTTCTACTTCTTCTGATTCACCCTCCAGTCTTCACCTTCTCCTTCTCCTTCTTCTGTTTCTTCTGCTTCACCCTCCAGACTTCACCTTCTCCTTCTCTTTCTTCTGCTTCTTCTGATTCACCCTCCAGACTTCACCTTCTACTTCTCCTTCTTCTGATTCTTCTGATTCACCCTCCAGACTTCACCTTCTCCTTCTCCTTCTTCTGCTTCTTCTGATTCACCCTCCTGACTTCACCTTCTCCTACTTCTTCTTCTACTTCTTCTGATTCACCCTCCTGACTTCACATTCTCCTTCTCCTTCTTCTACTTCTTCTGATTCACCCTTCAGACTTCACCTTCTCCTTCTCCTTTTTCTGCTTCTTCTGATTCACCCTCCAGACTTCACCTTCTCCTTGTCCTTATTCTGCTTCTTCTGATTCACCCTCCAGACTTCACCTTCTCCTTCTCCTTCTTCTGCTTCTTCTGATTCACCCTCCAGACTTCACCTTCTCCTTCTCCTTCGTCTACTTCTTCTGATTCACCCTCCAGACTACACCTTCTCCTTCTCCTTCTTCTACTTCTTCTGATTCACCCTCCACACTTCACCTTCTCCTTCTTCTGTTTCTTCTGATTCACCGTCCAGACTTCACCTTCTCCTTCTCCTTCTTCTACTACTTCTGATTCACCCTCCAGACTTCACCTTCTCCTTCTCCTTCTTCTACTTCTTCTGATTCACCCTCCAGACTTCATCTTCTCCTTCTCCTTCTTCTGCTTCTTCTGATTCACCCTCCAGACTTCACCTTCTCCTTCTCCTTCTTCTGCTTCTTCTGATTCACCCTCCAGACTTCACCTTATCCTTCTCCTTCTTCTACTTCTTCTGATTCACCCTCCAGACTTCACCTTCTCCTTCTCCTTCTTCTACTTCTTCTGATTCACCCTCCAGTCTTCACCTTCTCCTTCTCCTTCTTCTGTTTCTTCTGCTTCACCCTCCAGACTTCACCTTCTCCTTCTCTTTCTTCTGCTTCTTCTGATTCACCCTCCAGACTTCACCTTCTACTTCTCCTTCTTCTGATTCTTCTGATTCACCCTCCAGACTTCACCTTCTCCTTCTCCTTCTTCTGCTTCTTCTGATTCACCCTCCTGACTTCACCTTCTCCTACTTCTTCTTCTACTTCTTCTGATTCACCCTCCTGACTTCACCTTCTCCTTCTCCTTCTTCTACTTCTTCTGCTTCACCCTCCAGACTTCACCTTCTCCTTCTCCTTCTTCTACTTCTTCTGATTCACCCTCCAGACTTCATCTTCTCCTTCTCCTTCTTCTGCTTCTTCTGATTCACCCTCCAGACTTCACCTTCTCTTTCTCCTTATTCTGCTTCTTCTGATTCACCCTCCAGACTTCACCTTCTCCTTCTCCTTATTCTGCTTCTTCTGATTCACCCTCCAGACTTCACCTTCTCCTTCTCCTTCCTCTGCTTCTTCTGATTCACCCTCCAGACTTCACCTTCTCCTTCTCCTTCTTCTGATTCTTCTGATTCACCCTCCAGACTTCACCTTCTCCTTCTCCTTCTTCTGCTTCTTCTGATTCACCCTCCTGACTTCACCTTCTCCTTCTCCTTCTTCTACTTCTTCTGAATCACCCTCCTGACCTCACCTTCTCCTTCTCCTTCTTCTACTTCTTCTGCTTCACCCTCCAGACTTCACCTTCTCCTTCTCCTTCTTCTACTTCTTCTGATTCACCCTCCAGACTTCACCTTCTCCTTCTCCTTCTTCTGCTTCTTCTGATTCACCCTCCAGACTTCACCTTCTCCTTCTCCTTATTCTGCTTCTTCTGATTCACCCTCTAGACTTCACCTTCTCCTTCTCCTTCTTCTGCTTCTTCTGATTCACACTCCAGACTTCACCTTCTCCTTCTCCTTCTTCTACTTCTTCTGATTCACCCTCCAGACTTCACCTTCTCCTTCTCTTTCTTCTGCTTCTTCTGATTCACCCTCCAGACTTCACCTTCTCCTTCTCCTTCTTCTGATTCTTCTGATTCACCCTCCATACTTCACCTTCTCCTTCTCCTTCTTCTGCTTCTTCTGATTCACCCTCCTGACTTCACCTTCTCCTTCTCCTTCTTCTACTTCTTCTGATTCACCCTCCTGACTTCTCCTTCTCCTTCTCCTTCTTCTACTTCTTCTGATTCACCCTCCAGACTTCACCTTCTCCTTCTCCTTCTTCTACTTCTTCTGCTTCTCCCTCCAGACTTCACCTTCTCCTTCTCCTTCTTCTGCTTCTTCTGATTCACCCTCCAGACTTCACCTTCTCCTTCTCCTTCTTCTGATTCTTCTGATTCACCCTCCAGACTTCACCTTCTCCTTCTCCTTCTTCTGCTTCTTATGATTCACCCTCCTGACTTCATCTTCTCCTGCTCCTTCTTGTACTTCTTCTGCTTCACCCTCCAGACTTCACCTTCTCCTTCTCCTTCTTCTACTTCTTCTGATTCACCCTTCAGACTTCACCTTCTCCTTCTCCTTTTTCTGCTTCTTCTGATTCACCCTCCAGACTTCACCTTCTCCTTGTCCTTATTCTGCTTCTTCTGATTCACCCTCCAGACTTCACCTTCTCCTTCTCCTTCTTCTGCTTCTTCTGATTCACCCTCCAGACTTCACCTTCTCCTTCTCCTTCTTCTGCTTCTTCTGATTCACCCTCCAGACTTCACCTTCTCCTTCTCCTTCGTCTACTTCTTCTGATTCACCCTCCAGACTACACCTTCTCCTTCTCCTTCTTCTACTTCTTCTGATTCACCCTCCAGACTTCACCTTCTCCTTCTTCTGTTTCTTCTGATTCACCGTCCAGACTTCACCTTCTCCTTCTCCTTCTTCTACTACTTCTGATTCACCCTCCAGACTTCACCTTCTCCTTCTCCTTCTTCTACTTCTTCTGATTCACCCTCCAGACTTCATCTTCTCCTTCTCCTTCTTCTGCTTCTTCTGATTCACCCTCCAGACTTCACCTTCTCCTTCTCCTTCTTCTGCTTCTTCTGATTCACCCTCCAGACTTCACCTTATCCTTCTCCTTCTTCTACTTCTTCTGATTCACCCTCCAGACTTCACCTTCTCCTTCTCCTTCTTCTACTTCTTCTGATTCACCCTCCAGTCTTCACCTTCTCCTTCTCCTTCTTCTGTTTCTTCTGCTTCACCCTCCAGACTTCACCTTCTCCTTCTCTTTCTTCTGCTTCTTCTGATTCACCCTCCAGACTTCACCTTCTACTTCTCCTTCTTCTGATTCTTCTGATTCACCCTCCAGACTTCACCTTCTCCTTCTCCTTCTTCTGCTTCTTCTGATTCACCCTCCTGACTTCACCTTCTCCTACTTCTTCTTCTACTTCTTCTGATTCACCCTCCTGACTTCACATTCTCCTTCTCCTTCTTCTACTTCTTCTGCTTCACCCTCCAGACTTCACCTTCTCCTTCTCCTTCTTCTACTTCTTCTGATTCACCCTCCAGACTTCATCTTCTCCTTCTCCTTCTTCTGCTTCTTCTGATTCACCCTCCAGACTTCACCTTCTCTTTCTCCTTATTCTGCTTCTTCTGATTCACCCTCCAGACTTCACCTTCTCCTTCTCCTTATTCTGCTTCTTCTGATTCACCCTCCAGACTTCACCTTCTCCTTCTCCTTCCTCTGCTTCTTCTGATTCACCCTCCAGACTTCACCTTCTCCTTCTCCTTCTTCTGATTCTTCTGATTCACCCTCCAGACTTCACCTTCTCCTTCTCCTTCTTCTGCTTCTTCTGATTCACCCTCCTGACTTCACCTTCTCCTTCTCCTTCTTCTACTTCTTCTGAAACACCCTCCTGACTTCACCTTCTCCTTCTCCTTCTTCTACTTCTTCTGCTTCACCCTCCAGACTTCACCTTCTCCTTCTCCTTCTTCTACTTCTTCTGATTCACCCTCCAGACTTCACCTTCTCCTTCTCCTTCTTCTGCTTCTTCTGATTCACCCTCCAGACTTCACCTTCTCCTTCTCCTTATTCTGCTTCTTCTGATTCACCCTCTAGACTTCACCTTCTCCTTCTCCTTCTTCTGCTTCTTCTGATTCACACTCCAGACTTCACCTTCTCCTTCTCCTTCTTCTACTTCTTCTGATTCACCCTCCAGACTTCACCTTCTCCTTCTCTTTCTTCTGCTTCTTCTGATTCACCCTCCAGACTTCACCTTCTCCTTCTCCTTCTTCTGATTCTTCTGATTCACCCTCCAGACTTCACCTTCTCCTTCTCCTTCTTCTGCTTCTTCTGATTCACCCTCCTGACTTCACCTTCTCCTTCTCCTTCTTCTACTTCTTCTGATTCACCCTCCTGACTTCACCTTCTCCTTCTCCTTCTTCTACTTCTTCTGCTTCACCCTCCAGACTTCACCTTCTCCTTCTCCTTATTCTACTTCTTCTGATTCACCCTCCAGACTTGACCTTCTCCTTCTCCTTCTTCTACTTCTTCTGATTCACCCTCCAGACTTCACCTTCTCCTTCTCCTTCTTCTGCTTCTTCTGCTTCACCGTCCTGACTTCACCTTCTCCTTCTCCTTCTTCTACTTCTTCTGCTTCATCCCCCTGACATCACCTGCTCCTTCTCCCTCTTCTGCTTCTTCTGATTCACCCTCCTAACTTCACCTTCTCCTTCTCCTTCTTCTGCTTCTTCTGATTCACCCTTCTGACTTCACCTTCTCCTTCTCCTTCTTCTGCTTCTTCTGATTCACCCTCCAGACTTCACCTTCTCCTTCTCCTTCTTCTGCATCTTCTGATTCACCCTCCAGACTTCACCTTCTCCTTCTCCTTCTTCTGCTTCTTCTGATTCACCCTCCAGACCTCACCTTCTCCTTCTCCTTCTTCTACTTCTTCTGATTCACCCTCCAGACTTCATCTTCTCCTTCTCCTTCTTCTGCTTCTTCTGATTCACCCTCCAGACTTCACCTTCTCCTTCTCCTTCTTCTGCTTCTTCTGATTCACCCTCCAGACTTCACCTTCTCTTTCTCCTTATTCTGCTTCTTCTGATTCACCCTCCAGACTTCACCTTCTCCTTCTCCTTATTCTGCTTCTTCTGATTCACCCTCCAGACTTCACCTTCTCCTTCTCCTTCCTCTGCTTCTTCTGATTCACCCTCCAGACTTCACCTTCTCCTTCTCCTTCTTCTGATTCTTCTGATTCACCCTCCAGACTTCACCTTCTCCTTCTCCTTCTTCTGCTTCTTCTGATTCACCCTCCTGACTTCACCTTCTCCTTCTCCTTCTTCTACTTCTTCTGAATCACCCTCCTGACCTCACCTTCTCCTTCTCCTTCTTCTACTTCTTCTGCTTCACCCTCCAGACTTCACCTTCTCCTTCTCCTTCTTCTACTTCTTCTGATTCACCCTCCAGACTTCACCTTCTCCTTCTCCTTCTTCTGCTTCTTCTGATTCACCCTCCAGACTTCACCTTCTCCTTCTCCTTATTCTGCTTCTTCTGATTCACCCTCTAGACTTCACCTTCTCCTTCTCCTTCTTCTGCTTCTTCTGATTCACACTCCAGACTTCACCTTCTCCTTCTCCTTCTTCTACTTCTTCTGATTCACCCTCCAGACTTCACCTTCTCCTTCTCTTTCTTCTGCTTCTTCTGATTCACCCTCCAGACTTCACCTTCTCCTTCTCCTTCTTCTGATTCTTCTGATTCACCCTCCAGACTTCACCTTCTCCTTCTCCTTCTTCTGCTTCTTCTGATTCACCCTCCTGACTTCACCTTCTCCTTCTCCTTCTTCTACTTCTTCTGATTCACCCTCCTGACTTCACCTTCTCCTTCTCCTTCTTCTACTTCTTCTGATTCACCCTCCAGACTTCACCTTCTCCTTCTCCTTCTTCTACTTCTTCTGCTTCTCCCTCCAGACTTCACCTTCTCCTTCTCCTTCTTCTGCTTCTTCTGATTCACCCTCCAGACTTCACCTTCTCCTTCTCCTTCTTCTGATTCTTCTGATTCACCCTCCAGACTTCACCTTCTCCTTCTCCTTCTTCTGCTTCTTATGATTCACCCTCCTGACTTCATCTTCTCCTGCTCCTTCTTGTACTTCTTCTGCTTCACCCTCCAGACTTCACCTTCTCCTTCTCCTTCTTCTACTTCTTCTGATTCACCCTTCAGACTTCACCTTCTCCTTCTCCTTTTTCTGCTTCTTCTGATTCACCCTCCAGACTTCACCTTCTCCTTCTCCTTATTCTGCTTCTTCTGATTCACCCTCCAGACTTCACCTTCTCCTTCTCCTTCTTCTGCTTCTTCTGATTCACCCTCCAGACTTCACCTTCTCCTTCTCCTTCTTCTGCTTCTTCTGATTCACCCTCCAGACTTCACCTTCTCCTTCTCCTTCGTCTACTTCTTCTGATTCACCCTCCAGACTACACCTTCTCCTTCTCCTTCTTCTACTTCTTCTGATTCACCCTCCAGACTTCACCTTCTCCTTCTTCTGTTTCTTCTGATTCACCGTCCAGACTTCACCTTCTCCTTCTCCTTCTTCTACTACTTCTGATTCACCCTCCAGACTTCACCTTCTCCTTCTCCTTCTTCTACTTCTTCTGATTCACCCTCCAGACTTCATCTTCTCCTTCTCCTTCTTCTGCTTCTTCTGATTCACCCTCCAGACTTCACCTTCTCCTTCTCCTTCTTCTGCTTCTTCTGATTCACCCTCCAGACTTCACCTTATCCTTCTCCTTCTTCTACTTCTTCTGATTCACCCTCCAGACTTCACCTTCTCCTTCTCCTTCTTCTACTTCTTCTGATTCACCCTCCAGTCTTCACCTTCTCCTTCTCCTTCTTCTGTTTCTTCTGCTTCACCCTCCAGACTTCACCTTCTCCTTCTCTTTCTTCTGCTTCTTCTGATTCACCCTCCAGACTTCACCTTCTACTTCTCCTTCTTCTGATTCTTCTGATTCACCCTCCAGACTTCACCTTCTCCTTCTCCTTCTTCTGCTTCTTCTGATTCACCCTCCTGACTTCACCTTCTCCTACTTCTTCTTCTACTTCTTCTGATTCACCCTCCTGACTTCACATTCTCCTTCTCCTTCTTCTACTTCTTCTGCTTCACCCTCCAGACTTCACCTTCTCCTTCTCCGTCTTCTACTTCTTCTGATTCACCCTCCAGACTTCATCTTCTCCTTCTCCTTCTTCTGCTTCTTCTGATTCACCCTCCAGACTTCACCTTCTCTTTCTCCTTATTCTGCTTCTTCTGATTCACCCTCCAGACTTCACCTTCTCCTTCTCCTTATTCTGCTTCTTCTGATTCACCCTCCAGACTTCACCTTCTCCTTCTCCTTCCTCTGCTTCTTCTGATTCACCCTCCAGACTTCACCTTCTCCTTCTCCTTCTTCTGATTCTTCTGATTCACCCTCCAGACTTCACCTTCTCCTTCTCCTTCTTCTGCTTCTTCTGATTCACCCTCCTGACTTCACCTTCTCCTTCTCCTTCTTCTACTTCTTCTGAATCACCCTCCTGACTTCAGCTTCTCCTTCTCCTTCTTCTACTTCTTCTGCTTCACCCTCCAGACTTCACCTTCTCCTTCTCCTTCTTCTACTTCTTCTGATTCACCCTCCAGACTTCACCTTCTCCTTCTCCTTCTTCTGCTTCTTCTGATTCACCCTCCAGACTTCACCTTCTCCTTCTCCTTATTCTGCTTCTTCTGATTCACCCTCTACACTTCACCTTCTCCTTCTCCTTCTTCTGCTTCTTCTGATTCACACTCCAGACTTCACCTTCTCCTTCTCCTTCTTCTACTTCTTCTGATTCACCCTCCAGACTTCACCTTCTCCTTCTCTTTCTTCTGCTTCTTCTGATTCACCCTCCAGACTTCACCTTCTCCTTCTCCTTCTTCTGATTCTTCTGATTCACCCTCCAGACTTCACCTTCTCCTTCTCCTTCTTCTGCTTCTTCTGATTCACCCCTCCTGACTTCACCTTCTCCTTCTCCTTCTTCTACTTCTTCTGATTCACCCTCCTGACTTCACCTTCTCCTTCTCCTTCTTCTACTTCTTCTGCTTCACCCTCCAGACTTCACCTTCTCCTTCTCCTTATTCTACTTCTTCTGATTCACCCTCCAGACTTGACCTTCTCCTTCTCCTTCTTCTACTTCTTCTGATTCACCCTCCAGACTTCACCTTCTCCTTCTCCTTCTTCTGCTTCTTCTGCTTCACCGTCCTGACTTCACCTTCTCCTTCTCCTTCTTCTACTTCTTCTGCTTCATCCCCCTGACATCACCTGCTCCTTCTCCCTCTTCTGCTTCTTCTGATTCACCCTCCTAACTTCACCTTCTCCTTCTCCTTCTTCTGCTTCTTCTGATTCACCCTTCTGACTTCACCTTCTCCTTCTCCTTCTTCTGCTTCTTCTGATTCACCCTCCAGACTTCACCTTCTCCTTCTCCTTCTTCTGCATCTTCTGATTCACCCTCCAGACTTCACCTTCTCCTTCTCCTTCTTCTGCTTCTTCTGATTCACCCTCCAGACCTCACCTTCTCCTTCTCCTTCTTCTACTTCTTCTGATTCACCCTCCAGACTTCATCTTCTCCTTCTCCTTCTTCTGCTTCTTCTGATTCACCCTCCAGACTTCACCTTCTCCTTCTCCTTCTTCTGCTTCTTCTGATTCACCCTCCAGACTTCACCTTCTCCTTCTCCTTCTTCTACTTCTTCTGATTCACCCTACAGACTTCACCTTCTCCTTCTCCTTATTCTACTTCTTCTGATTCACCCTCCAGTCTTCACCTTCTCCTTCTTCTGTTTCTTCTGCTTCACCCTCCAGACTTCACCTTCTCCTTCTCTTTCTTCTGCTTCTTGTGATTCACCCTCCAGACTTCACCTTCTCCTTCTCCTTCTTCTACTTCTTCTGATTCACCCTCCAGACTTCATCTTCTCCTTCTCCTTCTTCTGCTTCTTCTGATTCACCCTCCAGACTTCACCTTCTCCTTCTCCTTCTTCTGCTTCTTCTGATTCACCCTCTAGACTTCACCTTATCCTTCTCCTTCTTCTACTTCTTCTGATTCACACTCCAGACTTCACCTTCTCCTTCTCCTTCTTCTACTTCTTCTGATTCACCCTCCAGTCTTCACCTTCTCCTTCTCCTTCTTCTGTTTCTTCTGCTTCACCCTCCAGACTTCACCTTCTCCTTCTCTTTCTTCTGCTTCTTCTGATTCACCCTCCAGACTTCACCTTCTACTTCTCCTTCTTCTGATTCTTCTGATTCACCCTCCAGACTTCACCTTCTCCTTCTCCTTCTTCTGCTTCTTCTGATTCACCCTCCTGACTTCACCTTCTCCTACTTCTTCTTCTACTTCTTCTGATTCACCCTCCTGACTTCACCTTCTCCTTCTCCTTCTTCTACTTCTTCTGCTTCACCCTCCAGACTTCACCTTCTCCTTCTCCTTCTTCTACTTCTTCTGATTCACCCTCCAGACTTCACCTTCTCCTTCTCCTTCTTCTGCTTCTTCTGATTCACCCTCCAGACTTCACCTTCTCCTTCTCCTTATTCTGCTTCTTCTGATTCACCCTCTAGACTTCACCTTCTCCTTCTCCTTCTTCTGCTTCTTCTGATTCACACTCCAGACTTCACCTTCTCCATCTCCTTCTTCTACTTCTTCTGATTCACCCTCCAGACTTCACCTTCTCCTTCTCTTTCTTCTGCTTCTTCTGATTCACCCTCCAGACTTCACCTTCTCCTTCTCCTTCTTCTGATTCTTCTGATTCACCCTCCAGACTTCACCTTCTCCTTCTCCTTCTTCTGCTTCTTCTGATTCACCCTCCTGACTTCACCTTCTCCTTCTCCTTCTTCTACTTCTTCTGATTCACCCTCCTGACTTCACCTTCTCCTTCTCCTTCTTCTACTTCTTCTGCTTCACCCTCCAGACTTCACCTTCTCCTTCTCCTTATTCTACTTCTTCTGATTCACCCTCCAGACTTGACCTTCTCCTTCTCCTTCTTCTACTTCTTCTGATTCACCCTCCAGACTTCACCTTCTCCTTCTCCTTCTTCTGCTTCTTCTGCTTCACCGTCCTGACTTCACCTTCTCCTTCTCCTTCTTCTACTTCTTCTGCTTCATCCCCCTGACATCACCTGCTCCTTCTCCCTCTTCTGCTTCTTCTGATTCACCCTCCTAACTTCACCTTCTCCTTCTCCTTCTTCTGCTTCTTCTGATTCACCCTCCTGACTTCACCTTCTCCTTCTCCTTCTTCTGCTTCTTCTGATTCACCCTCCAGACTTCACCTTCTCCTTCTCCTTCTTCTGCATCTTCTGATTCACCCTCCAGACTTCACCTTCTCCTTCTCCTTCTTCTGCTTCTTCTGATTCACCCTCCAGACCTCACCTTCTCCTTCTCCTTCTTCTACTTCTTCTGATTCACCCTCCAGACTTCATCTTCTCCTTCTCCTGCTTCTTCTGATTCACCCTCCAGACTTCACCTTCTCCTTCTCCTTCTTCTGCTTCTTCTGATTCACCCTCCAGACTTAACCTTCTCCTTCTCCTTCTTCTGCTTCTTCTGATTCACCCTCCAGTCTTCACCTTCTCCTTCTCCTTCTTCTGTTTCTTCTGCTTCACCCTCCAGACTTCACCTTCTCCTTCTCTTTCTTCTGCTTCTTCTGATTCACCCTCCAGACTTCACCTTCTCCTTCTCCTTCTTCTACTTCTTCTGATTCACCCTCCAGACTTCATCTTCTCCTTCTCCTTCTTCTGCTTCTTCTGATTCACCCTCCAGACTTCACCTTCTCCTTCTCCTTCTTCTGCTTCTTCTGATTCACCCTCCAGACTTCACCTTATCCTTCTCCTTCTTCTACTTCTTCTGATTCACACTCCAGACTTCACCTTCTCCTTCTCCTTCTTCTACTTCTTCTGATTCACCCTCCAGTCTTCACCTTCTCCTTCTCCTTCTTCTGTTTTTTCTGCTTCACCCTCCAGACTTCACCTTCTCCTTCTCTTTCTTCTGCTTCTTCTGATTCACCCTCCAGACTTCACCTTCTACTTCTCCTTCTTCTGATTCTTCTGATTCACCCTCCAGACTTCACCTTCTCCTTCTCCTTCTTCTGCTTCTTCTGATTCACCCTCCTGACTTCACCTTCTCCTACTTCTTCTTCTACTTCTTCTGATTCACCCTCCTGACTTCACCTTCTCCTTCTCCTTCTTCTACTTCTTCTGCTTCACCCTCCAGACTTCACCTTCTCCTTCTCCTTCTTCTACTTCTTCTGATTCACCCTCCAGACTTCATCTTCTCCTTCTCCTTCTTCTGCTTCTTCTGATTCACCCTCCAGACTTCACCTTCTCTTTCTCCTTATTCTGCTTCTTCTGATTCACCCTCCAGACTTCACCTTCTCCTTCTCCTTCCTCTGCTTCTTCTGATTCACCCTCCAGACTTCACCTTCTCCTTCTCCTTCTTCTGATTCTTCTGATTCACCCTCCAGACTTCACCTGCTCCTTCTCCTTCTTCTGCTTCTTCTGATTCACCCTCCTGACTTCACCTTCTCCTTCTCCTTCTTCTGCTTCTTCTGATTCACCCTCCAGACTTCACCTTCTCCTTCTCCTTCTTCTACTTCTTCTGATTCACCCTCCAGTCTTCACCTTCTCCTTCTCCATCTTCTGTTTCTTCTGCTTCACCCTCCAGACTTCACCTTCTCCTTCTCTTTCTTCTGCTTCTTCTGATTCACCCTCCAGACTTCACCTTCTCCTTCTCCTTCTTCTGATTCTTCTGATTCACCCTCCAGACTTCACCTTCTCCTTCTCCTTCTTCTGCTTCTTCTGATTCACCCTCCTGACTTCACCTTCTCCTTCTCCTTCTTCTACTTCTTCTGATTCACCCTCCTGACTTCACCTTCTCCTTCTCCTTCTTCTACTTCTTCTGCTTCACCCTCCAGACTTCACCTTCTCCTTCTCCTTCTTCTACTTCTTCTGATTCACCCTTCAGACTTCACCTTCTGCTTCTCCTTTTTCTGCTTCTTCTGATTCACCCTCCAGACTTCACCTTCTCCTTCTCCTTATTCTGCTTCTTCTGATTCACCCTCCAGACTTCACCTTCTCCTTCTCCTTCTTCTGCTTCTTCTGATTCACCCTCCAGACTTCACCTTCTCCTTCTCCTTCTTCTGCTTCTTCTGATTCACCCTCCAGACTTCACCTTCTCCTTCTCCTTCTTCTGCTTTTTCTGATTCACCCTCCAGACTTCACCTTCTCCTTCTCCTTCTTCTACTTCTTCTGATTCACCCTCCAGACTTCACCTTCTCCTTCTCTTTCTTCTGCTTCTTCTGATTCACCCTCCAGACTTCACCTTCTCCTTCTCCTTCTTCTGATTCTTCTGATTCACTCTCCAGACTTCACCTTCTCCTTCTCCTTCTTCTGCTTCTTCTGATTCACCCTCCTGACTTCACCTTCTCCTTCTCCTTCTTCTACTTCTTCTGATTCACCCTCCTGACTTCACCTTCTCCTTCTCCTTCTTCTACTTCTTCTGCTTCCCCCTGCAGACTTCACCTTCTCCTTCTCCTTCTTCTACTTCTTCTGCTTCACCCTCCAGACTTCACCTTCTCCTTCTCCTTCTTTTGCTTCTTCTGCTTCACACTCCAGACTTCACCTTCTCCTTCTCCTTCTTCTGCTTCTTCTGATTCACCCTCCTTACTTCACCTTCTCCTTCTCCTTCTTCTGCTTCTTCTGATTCACCCTCCTGACTTCACCTTCTCCTTCTCCTTCTTCTACTTCTTCTGATTCACCCTCCTGACTTCACCTTCTCCTTCTCCTTCTTCTACTTCTTCTGATTCACCCTCCAGACTTCACCTTCTCCTTCTCCTTCTTCTGCTTCTTCTGATTCACCCTCCAGACCTCACCTTCTCCTTCTCCTTCTTCTACTTCTTCTGATTCACCCTCCAGACTTCATCGTCTCCTTCTCCTTCTTCTGCTTCTTCCGATTCACCCTCCAGACTTCACCTTCTCCTTCTCCTTCTTCTGCTTCTTCTGATTCACCCTCCAGACTTCACCTTCTCCTTCTCCTTCTTCTACTTCTTCTGATTCACCCTCCAGATTCCACCTTCTCCTTCTCCTTCTTCTACTTCTTCTGATTCACCCTCCAGTCTTCACCTTCTCCTTCTCCTTCTTCTGTTTCTTCTGCTTCACCCTCCAGACTTCACCTTCTCCTTCTCTTTCTTCTGCTTCTTCTGATTCACCCTCCAGACTTCACCTTCTCCTTCTCCTTCTGATTCTTCTGATTCACCCTCCAGACTTCACCTTCTCCTTCTCCTTCTTCTGCTTCTTCTGATTCACTCTCCTGACTTCACCTTCTCCTTCTCCTTCTTCTACTTCTTCTGCTTCACCCTCCAGACTTCACCTTCTCCTTCTCCTTCTTCTACTTCTTCTGATTCACCCTTCAGACTTCACCTTCTGCTTCTCCTTTTTATGCTTCTTCTGATTCACACTCCAGACTTCACCTTCTCCTTCTCCTTATTCTGCTTCTTCTGATTCACCCTCCAGACTTCACCTTCTCCTTCTCCTTCTTCTGCTTCTTCTGATTCACCCTCCAGACTTCACCTTCTCCTTCTCCTTCTTCTGCTTTTTCTGATTCACCCTCCAGACTTCACCTTCTCCTTCTCCTTCTTCTACTTCTTCTGATTCACCCTCCAGACTTCACCTTCTCCTTCTCTTTCTTCTGCTTCTTCTGATTCACCCTCCAGACTTCACCTTCTCCTTCTCCTTCTTCTGATTCTTCTGATTCACCCTCCAGACTTCACCTTCTCCTTCTCCTTCTTCTGCTTCTTCTGATTCACCCTCCTGACTTCACCTTCTCCTTCTCCTTCTTCTACTTCTTCTGATTCACCCTCCTGACTTCACCTTCTCCTTCTCCTTCTTCTACTTCTTCTGCTTCCCCCTGCAGACTTCACCTTCTCCTTCTCCTTCTTCTACTTCTTCTGATTCACCCTTCAGACTTCACCTTCTGCTTCTCCTTTTTCTGCTTCTTCTGATTCACCCTCCAGACTTCACCTTCTCCTTCTCCTTATTCTGCTTCTTCTGATTCACCCTCCAGACTTCACCTTCTCCTTCTCCTTCTTCTACTTCTTCTGATTCACCCTCCAGTCTTCACCTTCTCCTTCTCCTTCTTCTGTTTCTTCTGCTTCACCCTCCAGACTTCACCTTCTCCTTCTCTTTCTTCTGCTTCTTCTGATTCACCCTCCAGACTTCACCTTCTACTTCTCCTTCTTCTGATTCTTCTGATTCACCCTCCAGACTTCACCTTCTCCTTCTCCTTCTTCTGCTTCTTCTGATTCACCCTCCTGACTTCACCTTCTCCTACTTCTTCTTCTACTTCTTCTGATTCACCCTCCTGACTTCACCTTCTCCTTCTCCTTCTTCTACTTCTTCTGCTTCACCCTCCAGACTTCACCTTCTCCTTCTCCTTCTTCTACTTCTTCTGATTCACCCTCCAGACTTCATCTTCTCCTTCTCCTTCTTCTGCTCCTTCTGATTCACCCTCCAGACTTCACCTTCTCTTTCTCCTTATTCTGCTTCTTCTGATTCACCCTCCAGACTTCACCTTCTCCTTCTCCTTCTTCTGATTCTTCTGATTCACCCTCCAGACTTCACCTTCTCCTTCTACTTCTTCTGCTTCCCCCTGCAGACTTCACCTTCTCCTTCTCCTTCTTCTACTTCTTCTGATTCACCCTTCAGACTTCACCTTCTGCTTCTCCTTTTTCTGCTTCTTCTGATTCACCCTCCAGACTTCACCTTCTCCTTCTCCTTATTCTGCTTCTTCTGATTCACCCTCCAGACTTCACCTTCTCCTTCTCCTTCTTCTACTTCTTCTGATTCACCCTCCAGTCTTCACCTTCTCCTTCTCCTTCTTCTGTTTCTTCTGCTTCACCCTCCAGACTTCACCTTCTCCTTCTTTTTCTTCTGCTTCTTCTGATTCACCCTCCAGACTTCACCTTCTACTTCTCCTTCTTCTGATTCTTCTGATTCACCCTCCAGACTTCACCTTCTCCTTCTCCTTCTTCTGCTTCTTCTGATTCACCCTCCTGACTTCACCTTCTCCTACTTCTTCTTCTACTTCTTCTGATTCACCCTCCTGACTTCACCTTCTCCTTCTCCTTCTTCTACTTCTTCTGCTTCACCCTCCAGACTTCACCTTCTCCTTCTCCTTCTTCTACTTCTTCTGATTCACCCTCCAGACTTCATCTTCTCCTTCTCCTTCTTCTGCTTCTTCTGATTCACCCTCCAGACTTCACCTTCTCTTTCTCCTTATTCTGCTTCTTCTGATTCACCCTCCAGACTTCACCTTCTCCTTCTCCTTATTCTGCTTCTTCTGATTCACCCTCCAGACTTCACCTTCTCCTTCTCCTTCCTCTGCTTCTTCTGATTCACCCTCCAGACTTCACCTTCTCCTTCTCCTTCTTCTGATTCTTCTGATTCACCCTCCAGACTTCACCTTCTCCTTCTCCTTCTTCTGCTTCTTCTGATTCACCCTCCTGACTTCACCTTCTCCTTCTCCTTCTTCTACTTCTTCTGAATCACCCTCCTGACCTCACCTTCTCCTTCTCCTTCTTCTACTTCTTCTGCTTCACCCTCCAGACTTCACCTTCTCCTTCTCCTTCTTCTACTTCTTCTGATTCACCCTCCAGACTTCACCTTCTCCTTCTCTTTCTTCTGCTTCTTCTGATTCACCCTCCAGACTTCACCTTCTCCTTCTCCTTCTTCTGATTCTTCTGATTCACCCTCCAGACTTCACCTTCTCCTTCTCCTTCTTCTGCTTCTTCTGATTCACCCTCCTGACTTCACCTTCTCCTTCTCCTTCTTCTACTTCTTCTGATTCACCCTCCTGACTTCACTTTCTCCTTCTCCTTCTTCTACTTCTTCTGATTCACCCTCCAGACTTCACCTTCTCCTTCTCCTTCTTCTACTTCTTCTGCTTCTCCCTCCAGACTTCACCTTCTCCTTCTCCTTCTTCTACTTCTTCTGATTCACCCTCCAGACTTCACCTTCTCCTTCTCCTTCTTCTACTTCTTCTGCTTCTCCCTCCAGACTTCACCTTCTCCTTCTCCTTCTTCTACTTCTTCTGATTCACCCTCCAGACTTCACCTTCTCCTTCTCTTTCTTCTGCTTCTTCTGATTCACCCTCCAGACTTCACCTTCTCCTTCTCCTTCTTCTGATTCTTCTGATTCACCCTCCAGACTTCACCTTCTCCTTCTCCTTCTTCTGCTTCTTCTGATTCACCCTCCTGACTTCACCTTCTCCTTCTCCTTCTTCTACTTCTTCTGATTCACCCTCCTGACTTCACCTTCTCCTTCTCCTTCTTCTACTTCTTCTGATTCACCCTCCAGACTTCACCTTCTCCTTCTCCTTCTTCTACTTCTTCTGCTTCTCCCTCCAGACTTCACCTTCTCCTTCTCCTTCTTCTGCTTCTTCTGATTCACCCTCCTGACTTCATCTTCTCCTTCTCCTTCTTCTACTTCTTCTGATTCACCCTCCTGACTTCACCTTCTCCTGCTCCTTCTTGTACTTCTTCTGCTTCACCCTCCAGACTTCACCTTCTCCTTCTCCTTCTTCTACTTCTTCTGATTCACCCTTCAGACTTCACCTTCTCCTTCTCCTTTTTCTGCTTCTTCTGATTCACCCTCCAGACTTCACCTTCTCCTTCTCCTTATTCTGCTTCTTCTGATTCACCCTCCAGACTTCACCTTCTCCTTCTCCTTCTTCTGCTTCTTCTGATTCACCCTCCAGACTTCACCTTCTCCTTCTCCTTCTTCTACTTCTTCTGATTCACCCTCCAGACTTCACCTTCTCCTTCTCCTTCTTCTACTTCTTCTGATTCACCCTCCAGTCTTCACCTTCTCCTTCTCCTTCTTCTGTTTCTTCTGCTTCAGCCTCCAGACTTCACCTTCTCCTTCTCTTTCTTCTGCTTCTTCTGATTCACCCTCCAGACTTCACCTTCTACTTCTCCTTCTTCTGATTCTTCTGATTCACCCTCCAGACTTCACCTTCTCCTTCTCCTTCTTCTGCTTCTTCTGATTCACCCTCCTGACTTCACCTTCTCCTACTTCTTCTTCTACTTCTTCTGATTCACCCTCCTGACTTCACCTTCTCCTTCTCCTTCTTCTACTTCTTCTGATTCACCCTCCAGACTTCACCTTCTCCTTCTCCTTCTTCTACTTCTTCTGATTCACCCTCCAGACTTCATCTTCTCCTTCTCCTTCTTCTGCTTCTTCTGATTCACCCTCCAGACTTCACCTTCTCTTTCTCCTTATTCTGCTTCTTCTGATTCACCCTCCAGACTTCACCTTCTCCTTCTCCTTATTCTGCTTCTTCTGATTCACCCTCCAGACTTCACCTTCTCCTTCTCCTTCCTCTGCTTCTTCTGATTCACCCTCCAGACTTCACCTTCTCCTTCTCCTTCTTCTGATTCTTCTGATTCACCCTCCAGACTTCACCTTCTCCTTCTCCTTCTTCTGCTTCTTCTGATTCACCCTCCTGACTTCACCTTCTCCTTCTCCTTCTTCTACTTCTTCTGAATCACCCTCCTGACTTCACCTTCTCCTTCTCCTTCTTCTACTTCTTCTGCTTCACCCTCCAGACTTCACCTTCTCCTTCTCCTTCTTCTACTTCTTCTGATTCACCCTCCAGACTTCACCTTCTCCTTCTCCTTCTTCTGCTTCTTCTGATTCACCCTCCAGACTTCACCTTCTCCTTCTCCTTATTCTGCTTCTTCTGATTCACCCTCTAGACTTCACCTTCTCCTTCTCCTTCTTCTGCTTCTTCTGATTCACACTCCAGACTTCACCTTCTCCTTCTCCTTCTTCTACTTCTTCTGATTCACCCTCCAGACTTCACCTTCTCCTTCTCTTTCTTCTGCTTCTTCTGATTCACCCTCCAGACTTCACCTTCTCCTTCTCCTTCTTCTGATTCTTCTGATTCACCCTCCAGACTTCACCTTCTCCTTCTCCTTCTTCTGCTTCTTCTGATTCACCCTCCTGACTTCACCATCTCCTTCTCCTTCTTCTACTTCTTCTGATTCACCCTCCTGACTTCACCTTCTCCTTCTCCTTCTTCTACTTCTTCTGCTTCACCCTCCAGACTTCACCTTCTCCTTCTCCTTATTCTACTTCTTCTGATTCACCCTCCAGACTTGACCTTCTCCTTCTCCTTCTTCTACTTCTTCTGATTCACCCTCCAGACTTCACCTTCTCCTTCTCCTTCTTCTGCTTCTTCTGCTTCACCGTCCTGACTTCACCTTCTCCTTCTCCTTCTTCTACTTCTTCTGCTTCATCCCCCTGACATCACCTGCTCCTTCTCCTTCTTCTGCTTCTTCTGATTCACCCTCCTAACTTCACCTTCTCCTTCTCCTTCTTCTGCTTCTTCTGATTCACCCTCCTGACTTCACCTTCTCCTTCTCCTTCTTCTGCTCCTTCTGATTCACCCTCCAGACTTCACCTTCTCCTTCTCCTTCTTCTGCATCTTCTGATTCACCCTCCAGACTTCACCTTCTCCTTCTCCTTCTTCTGCTTCTTCTGATTCACCCTCCAGACCTCACCTTCTCCTTCTCCTTCTTCTACTTCTTCTGATTCACCCTCCAGACTTCATCTTCTCCTTCTCCTTCTTCTGCTTCTTCTGATTCACCCTCCAGACTTCACCTTCTCCTTCTCCTTCTTCTGCTTCTTCTGATTCACCCTCCAGACTTCACCTTCTCCTTCTCCTTCTTCTACTTCTTCTGATTCACCCTACAGACTTCACCTTCTCCTTCTCCTTATTCTACTTCTTCTGATTCACCCTCCAGTCTTCACCTTCTCCTTCTCCTTCTTCTGTTTCTTCTGCTTCACCCTCCAGACTTCACCTTCTCCTTCTCTTTCTTCTGCTTCTTCTGATTCACCCTCCAGACTTCACCTTCTCCTTCTCCTTCTTCTACTTCTTCTGATTCACCCTCCAGACTTCATCTTCTCCTTCTCCTTCTTCTGCTTCTTCTGATTCACCCTCCAGACTTCACCTTCTCCTTCTCCTTCTTCTGCTTCTTCTGATTCACCCTCCAGACTTCACCTTATCCTTCTCCTTCTTCTACTTCTTCTGATTCACACTCCAGACTTCACCTTCTCCTTCTCCTTCTTCTACTTCTTCTGATTCACCCTCCAGTCTTCACCTTCTCCTTCTCCTTCTTCTGTTTCTTCTGCTTCACCCTCCAGACTTCACCTTCTCCTTCTCTTTCTTCTGCTTCTTCTGATTCACCCTCCAGACTTCACCTTCTACTTCTCCTTCTTCTGATTCTTCTGATTCACCCTCCAGACTTCACCTTCTCCTTCTCCTTCTTCTGCTTCTTCTGATTCACCCTCCTGACTTCACCTTCTCCTACTTCTTCTTCTACTTCTTCTGATTCACCCTCCTGACTTCACCTTCTCCTTCTCCTTCTTCTACTTCTTCTGCTTCACCCTCCAGACTTCACCTTCTCCTTCTCCTTCTTCTACTTCTTCTGATTCACCCTCCAGACTTCATCTTCTCCTTCTCCTTCTTCTGCTTCTTCTGATTCACCCTCCAGACTATACCTTCTCTTTCTCCTTATTCTGCTTCTTCTGATTCACCCTCCAGACTTCACCTACTCCTTCTCCTTATTCTGCTTCTTCTGATTCACCCTCCAGACTTCACCTTCTCCTTCTCCTTCCTCTGCTTCTTCTGATTCACCCTCCAGACTTCACCTTCTCCTTCTCCTTCTTCTGATTCTTCTGATTCACCCTCCAGACTTCACCTTCTCCTTCTCCTTCTTCTGCTTCTTCTGATTCACCCTCCTGACTTCACCTTCTCCTTCTCCTTCTTCTACTTCTTCTGATTCCCCCTCCTGACTTCACCTTCTCCTTCTCCTTCTTCTACTTCTTCTGCTTCACCCTCCAGACTTCACCTTCTCCTTCTCCTTCTTCTACTTCTTCTGATTCACCCTCCAGACTTCACCTTCTCCTTCTCCTTCTTCTGCTTCTTCTGATTCACCCTCCAGACTTCACCTTCTCCTTCTCCTTATTCTGCTTCTTCTGATTCACCCTCTAGACTTCACCTTCTCCTTCTCCTTCTTCTGCTTATTCTGATTCACACTCCAGACTTCACCTTCTCCTTCTCCTTCTTCTACTTCTTCTGATTCACCCTCCAGACTTCACCTTCTCCTTCTCTTTCTTCTGCTTCTTCTGATTCACCCTCCAGACTTCACCTTCTCCTTCTCCTTCTTCTGATTCTTCTGATTCACCCTCCAGACTTCACCTTCTCCTTCTCCTTCTTCTGCTTCTTCTGATTCACCCTCCTGACTTCACCTTCTCCTTCTCCTTCTTCTACTTCTTCTGATTCACCCTCCTGACTTCACCTTCTCCTTCTCCTTCTTCTACTTCTTCTGCTTCACCCTCCAGACTTCACCTTCTCCTTCTCCTTATTCTACTTCTTCTGATTCACCCTCCAGACTTGACCTTCTCCTTCTCCTTCTTCTACTTCTTCTGATTCACCCTCCAGACTTCACCTTCTCCTTCTCCTTCTTCTGCTTCTTCTGCTTCACCGTCCTGACTTCACCTTCTCCTTCTCCTTCTTCTTCTTCTTCTGCTTCATCCCCCTGACATCACCTGCTCCTTCTCCTTCTTCTGCTTCTTCTGATTCACCCTCCTAACTTCACCTTCGCCTTCTCCTTCTTCTGCTTCTTCTGATTCACCCTCCTGACTTCACCTTCTCCTTCTCCTTCTTCTGCTTCTTCTGATTCACCCTCCAGACTTCACCTTCTACTTCTCCTTCTTCTGCATCTTCTGATTCACCCTCCAGACTTCACCTTCTCCTTCTCCTTCTTCTGCTTCTTCTGATTCACCCTCCAGACCTCACCTTCTCCTTCTACTTCTTCTACTTCTTCTGATTCACCCTCCAGACTTCATCTTCTCCTTCTCCTTCTCCTGCTTCTTCTGATTCACCCTCCAGACTTCACCTTCTCCTTCTCCTTCTTCTGCTTCTTCTGATTCACCCTCCAGACTTCACCTTCTCCTTCTCCTTCTTCTACTTCTTCTGATTCACCCTACAGACTTCACCTTCTACTTCTCCTTCTTCTACTTCTTCTGATTCACCCTCCAGTCTTCACCTTCTCCTTCTCCATCTTCTGTTTCTTCTGCTTCACCCTCCAGACTTCACCTTCTCCTTCTCTTTCTTCTGCTTCTTCTGATTCACCCTCCAGACTTCACCTTCTCCTTCTCCTTCTTCTGATTCTTCTGATTCACCCTCCAGACTTCACCTTCTCCTTCTCCTTCTTCTGCTTCTTCTGATTCACCCTCCTGACTTCACCTTCTCCTTCTCCTTCTTCTACTTCTTCTCATTCACCCTCCTGACTTCACCTTCTCCTTCTCCTTCTTCTACTTCTTCTGCTTCACCCTCCAGACTTCACCTTCTCCTTCTCCTTCTTCTACTTCTTCTGATTCACCCTTCAGACTTCACCTTCTGCTTCTCCTTTTTCTGCTTCTTCTGATTCACCCTCCAGACTTCACCTTCTCCTTCTCCTTATTCTGCTTCTTCTGATTCACCCTCCAGACTTCACCTTCTCCTTCTCCTTCTTCTGCTTCTTCTGATTCACCCTCCAGACTTCACCTTCTCCTTCTCCTTCTTCTGCTTCTTCTGATTCACCCTCCAGACTTCACCTTCTCCTTCTCCTTCTTCTGCTTTTTCTGATTCACCCTCCAGACTTCACCTTCTCCTTCTCCTTCTTCTACTTCTTCTGATTCACCCTCCAGACTTCACCTTCTCCTTCTCTTTCTTCTGCTTCTTCTGATTCACCCTCCAGACTTCACCTTCTCCTTCTCCTTCTTCTGATTCTTCTGATTCACTCTCCAGACTTCACCTTCTCCTTCTCCTTCTTCTGCTTCTTCTGATTCACCCTCCTGACTTCACCTTCTCCTTCTCCTTCTTCTACTTCTTCTGATTCACCCTCCTGACTTCACCTTCTCCTTCTCCTTCTTCTACTTCTTCTGCTTCCCCCTGCAGACTTCACCTTCTCCTTCTCCTTCTTCTACTTCTTCTGATTCACCCTCCAGACTTCACCTTCTCCTTCTCCTTCTTTTGCTTCTTCTGCTTCACACTCCAGACTTCACCTTCTCCTTCTCCTTCTTCTGCTTCTTCTGATTCACCCTCCTTACTTCACCTTCTCCTTCTCCTTCTTCTGCTTCTTCTGATTCACCCTCCTGACTTCACCTTCTCCTTCTCCTTCTTCTACTTCTTCTGATTCACCCTCCTGACTTCACCTTCTCCTTCTCCTTCTTCTACTTCTTCTGATTCACCCTCCAGACTTCACCTTCTCCTTCTCCTTCTTCTGCTTCTTCTGATTCACCCTCCAGACCTCACCTTCTCCTTCTCCTTCTTCTACTTCTTCTGATTCACCCTCCAGACTTCATCTTCTCCTTCTCCTTCTTCTGCTTCTTCTGATTCACCCTCCAGACTTCACCTTCTCCTTCTCCTTCTTCTGCTTCTTCTGATTCACCCTCCAGACTTCACCTTCTCCTTCTCCTTCTTCTACTTCTTCTGATTCACCCTCCAGACTTCACCTTCTCCTTCTCCTTCTTCTACTTCTTCTGATTCACCCTCCAGTCTTCACCTTCTCCTTCTCCTTCTTCTGTTTCTTCTGCTTCACCCTCCAGACTTCACCTTCTCCTTCTCTTTCTTCTGCTTCTTCTGATTCACCCTCCAGACTTCACCTTCTCCTTCTCCTTCTGATTCTTCTGATTCACCCTCCAGACTTCACCTTCTCCTTCTCCTTCTTCTGCTTCTTCTGATTCACCCTCCTGACTTCACCTTCTCCTTCTCCTTCTTCTACTTCTTCTGATTCACCCTCCTGACTTCACCTTCTCCTTCTCCTTCTTCTACTTCTTCTGCTTCACCCTCCAGACTTCACCTTCTCCTTCTCCTTCTTCTACTTCTTCTGATTCACCCTTCAGACTTCACCTTCTGCTTCTCCTTTTTATGCTTCTTCTGATTCACACTCCAGACTTCACCTTCTCCTTCTCCTTATTCTGCTTCTTCTGATTCACCCTCCAGACTTCACCTTCTCCTTCTCCTTCTTCTGCTTCTTCTGATTCACCCTCCAGACTTCACCTTCTCCTTCTCCTTCTTCTGCTTTTTCTGATTCACCCTCCAGACTTCACCTTCTCCTTCTCCTTCTTCTACTTCTTCTGATTCACCCTCCAGACTTCACCTTCTCCTTCTCTTTCTTCTGCTTCTTCTGATTCACCCTCCAGACTTCACCTTCTCCTTCTCCTTCTTCTGATTCTTCTGATTCACCCTCCAGACTTCACCTTCTCCTTCTCCTTCTTCTGCTTCTTCTGATTCACCCTCCTGACTTCTCCTTCTCCTTCTCCTTCTTCTACTTCTTCTGATTCACCCTCCTGACTTCACCTTCTCCTTCTCCTTCTTCTACTTCTTCTGCTTCCCCCTGCAGACTTCACCTTCTCCTTCTCCTTCTTCTACTTCTTCTGATTCACCCTTCAGACTTCACCTTCTGCTTCTCCTTTTTCTGCTTCTTCTGATTCACCCTCCAGACTTCACCTTCTCCTTCTCCTTATTCTGCTTCTTCTGATTCACCCTCCAGACTTCACCTTCTCCTTCTCCTTCTTCTGCTTCTTCTGATTCACCCTCCAGACTTCACCTTCTCCTTCTCCTTCTTCTGCTTCTTCTGATTCACCCTCCAGACTTCACCTTCTCCTTCTCCTTCTTCTGCTTTTTCTGATTCACCCTCCAGACTTCACCTTCTACTTCTCCTTCTTCTACTTCTTCTGATTCACCCTCCAGACTTCACCTTCTCCTTCTCTTTCTTCTGCTTCTTCTGATTCACCCTCCAGACTTCACCTTCTCCTTCTCCTTCTTCTGATTCTTCTGATTCACCCTCCAGACTTCACCTTCTCCTTCTCCTTCTTCTGCTTCTTCTGATTCACCCTCCTGACTTCACCTTCTCCTTCTCCTTCTTCTACTTCTTCTGATTCACCCTCCTGACTTCACCTTCTCCTTCTCCTTCTTCTACTTCTTCTGCTTCCCCCTGCAAACTTCACCTTCTCCTTCTCCTTCTTCTACTTCTTCTGATTCGCCCTCCAGACTTCACCTTCTCCTTCTCCTTCTTTTGCTTCTTCTGCTTCACACTCCAGACTTCACCTTCTCCTTCTCCTTCTTCTGCTTCTTCTGATTCACCCTCCTTACTTCACCTTCTCCTTCTCCTTCTTCTGCTTCTTCTGATTCACACTCCTGACTTCACCTTCTCCTTCTCCTTATTCTGCTTCTTCTGTTTCACCCTCCAGACTTCACCTTCTCCTTCTCCTTCTTCTGCTTCTTCTGATTCACCCTCCAGACTTCACCTTCTCCTTCTCCTTCTTCTGCTTCTTCTGATTCACCCTCCAGACTTCACCTTCTCCTTCTCCTTCTTCTACTTCTTCTGATTCACCCTCCAGACTTCACCTTCTCCTTCTCCTTCTTCTGCTTCTTCTGGTTCACCCTCCAGACTTCACCTTCTGCTTCTCCTTCGTCTACTTCTTCTGATTCACCCTCCAGACTACACCTTCTCCTTCTCCTTCTTCTACTTCTTCTGATTCACCCTCCAGACTTCACCTTCTCCTTCTCCTTCTTCTGTTTCTTCTGATTCACCCTCCAGACTTCACCTTCTCCTTCTCCTTCTTCGACTTCTTCTGATTCACCCTCCAGACTTCACCTTCTCCTTCTCCTTCTTCTACTTCTTCTGATTCACCCTCCAGACCTCACCTTCTCCTTCTCCTTCTTCTACTTCTTCTGCTTCTCCCTCCAGACTTCACCTTCTCCTTCTCCTTCTTCTGCTTCTTCTGATTCACCCTCCAGACTTCACCTTCTCCTTCTCTTTCTTCTGCTTCTTCTGATTCACCCTCCAGACTTCACCTTCTCCTTCTCCTTCTTCTGATTCTTCTGTTTCACCCTCCAGACTTCACCTTCTCCTTCTCCTTCTTCTGCTTCTTCTGATTCACCCTCCTGACTTCACCTTCTCCTTCTCCTTCTTCTACTTCTTCTGATTCACCCTCCTGACTTCACCTTCTCCTTCTCCTTCTTCTACTTCTTCTGCTTCACCCTCCAGACTTCACCTTCTCCTTCTCCTTCTTCTACTTCTTCTGATTCACCCTCCAGACTTCACCTTCTCCTTCTCCTTCTTTTGCTTCTTCTGCTTCACACTCCAGACTTCACCTTCTCCTTCTCCTTCTTCTGATTCTTCTGATTCACCCTCCTTACTTCACCTTCTCCTTCTCCTTCTTCTGCTTCTTCTGATTCACCCTCCTGACTTCACCTTCTCCTTCTCCTTATTCTGCTTCTTCTGTTTCACCCTCCAGACTTCACCTTCTCCTTCTCCTTCTTCTGCTTCTTCTGATTCACCCTCCAGACTTCACCTTCTCCTTCTCCTTCTTCTGCTTCTTCTGATTCACCCTCCAGACTTCACCTTCTCCTTCTCCTTCTTCTACTTCTTCTGATTCACCCTCCAGACTTCACCTTCTCCTTCTCCTTCTTCTACTTCTTCTGCTTCTCCCTCCAGACTTCACCTTCTCCTTCTCCTTCTTCTGCTTCTTCTGATTCACCCTCCAGACATCACCTTCTCCTTCTCCTTCTTCTACTTCTTCTGATTCACCCTCCAGACTTCACCTTCTCCTTCTCCTTCTTCTGCTTCTTCTGATTCACCCTCCTGACTTCACCTTCTCCTACTTCTTCTTCTACTTCTTCTGATTCACCCTCCTGACTTCACCTTCTCCTTCTCCTTCTTCTACTTCTTCTGCTTCACCCTCCAGACTTCACCTTCTCCTTCTCCTTCTTCTACTTCTTCTGATTCACCCTCCAGACTTCATCTTCTCCTTCTCCTTCTTCTGCTTCTTCTGATTCACCTTCCGGACTTCACCTTCTCTTTCTCCCTATTCTGCTTCTTCTGATTCACCCTCCAGACTTCACCTTCTCCTTCTCCTTCTTCTGATTCTTCTGATTCACCCTCCAGACTTCACCTTCTCCTTCTCCTTCTTCTGCTTCTTCTGATTCACCCTCCTGACTTCACCTTCCCCTTCTCCTTCTTCTACTTCTTCTGATTCACCCTCCTGACTTCACCTTCTCCTTCTCCTTCTTCTACTTCTTCTGATTCACCCTTCAGACTTCACCTTCTGCTTCTCCTTTTTCTGCTTCTTCTGATTCACCCTCCAGACTTCACCTTCTCCTTCTCCTTATTCTGCTTCTTCTGATTCACCCTCCAGACTTCACCTTCTCCTTCTCCTTCTTCTGCTTCTTCTGATTCACCCTCCAGACTTCACCTTCTCCTTCTCCTTCTTCTGCTTCTTCTGATTCACCCTCCAGACTTCACCTTCTCCTTCTCCTTCTTCTGCTTTTTCTGATTCACCCTCCAGACTTCACCTTCTACTTCTCCTTCTTCTACTTCTTCTGATTCACCCTCCAGACTTCACCTTCTCCTTCTCTTTCTTCTGCTTCTTCTGATTCACCCTCCAGACTTCACCTTCTCCTTCTCCTTCTTCTGATTCTTCTGATTCACCCTCCAGACTTCACCTTCTCCTTCTCCTTCTTCTGCTTCTTCTGATTCACCCTCCTGACTTCACCTTCTCCTTCTCCTTCTTCTACTTCTTCTGATTCACCCTCCTGACTTCACCTTCTCCTTCTCCTTCTTCTACTTCTTCTGCTTCCCCCTGCAAACTTCACCTTCTCCTTCTCCTTCTTCTACTTCTTCTGATTCGCCCTCCAGACTTCACCTTCTCCTTCTCCTTCTTTTGCTTCTTCTGCTTCACACTCCAGACTTCACCTTCTCCTTCTCCTTCTTCTGCTTCTTCTGATTCACCCTCCTTACTTCACCTTCTCCTTCTCCTTCTTCTGCTTCTTCTGATTCACACTCCTGACTTCACCTTCTCCTTCTCCTTATTCTGCTTCTTCTGTTTCACCCTCCAGACTTCACCTTCTCCTTCTCCTTCTTCTGCTTCTTCTGATTCACCCTCCAGACTTCACCTTCTCCTTCTCCTTCTTCTGCTTCTTCTGATTCACCCTCCAGACTTCACCTTCTCCTTCTCCTTCTTCTACTTCTTCTGATTCACCCTCCAGACTTCACCTTCTCCTTCTCCTTCTTCTGCTTCTTCTGGTTCACCCTCCAGACTTCACCTTCTGCTTCTCCTTCGTCTACTTCTTCTGATTCACCCTCCAGACTACACCTTCTCCTTCTCCTTCTTCTACTTCTTCTGATTCACCCTCCAGACTTCACCTTCTCCTTCTCCTTCTTCTGTTTCTTCTGATTCACCCTCCAGACTTCACCTTCTCCTTCTCCTTCTTCGACTTCTTCTGATTCACCCTCCAGACTTCACCTTCTCCTTCTCCTTCTTCTACTTCTTCTGATTCACCCTCCAGACCTCACCTTCTCCTTCTCCTTCTTCTACTTCTTCTGCTTCTCCCTCCAGACTTCACCTTCTCCTTCTCCTTCTTCTGCTTCTTCTGATTCACCCTCCAGACTTCACCTTCTCCTTCTCTTTCTTCTGCTTCTTCTGATTCACCCTCCAGACTTCACCTTCTCCTTCTCCTTCTTCTGATTCTTCTGTTTCACCCTCCAGACTTCACCTTCTCCTTCTCCTTCTTCTGCTTCTTCTGATTCACCCTCCTGACTTCACCTTCTCCTTCTCCTTCTTCTACTTCTTCTGATTCACCCTCCTGACTTCACCTTCTCCTTCTCCTTCTTCTACTTCTTCTGCTTCACCCTCCAGACTTCACCTTCTCCTTCTCCTTCTTCTACTTCTTCTGATTCACCCTCCAGACTTCACCTTCTCCTTCTCCTTCTTTTGCTTCTTCTGCTTCACACTCCAGACTTCACCTTCTCCTTCTCCTTCTTCTGATTCTTCTGATTCACCCTCCTTACTTCACCTTCTCCTTCTCCTTCTTCTGCTTCTTCTGATTCACCCTCCTGACTTCACCTTCTCCTTCTCCTTATTCTGCTTCTTCTGTTTCACCCTCCAGACTTCACCTTCTCCTTCTCCTTCTTCTGCTTCTTCTGATTCACCCTCCAGACTTCACCTTCTCCTTCTCCTTCTTCTGCTTCTTCTGATTCACCCTCCAGACTTCACCTTCTCCTTCTCCTTCTTCTACTTCTTCTGATTCACCCTCCAGACTTCACCTTCTCCTTCTCCTTCTTCTACTTCTTCTGCTTCTCCCTCCAGACTTCACCTTCTCCTTCTCCTTCTTCTGCTTCTTCTGATTCACCCTCCAGACATCACCTTCTCCTTCTCCTTCTTCTACTTCTTCTGATTCACCCTCCAGACTTCACCTTCTCCTTCTCCTTCTTCTGCTTCTTCTGATTCACCCTCCTGACTTCACCTTCTCCTACTTCTTCTTCTACTTCTTCTGATTCACCCTCCTGACTTCACCTTCTCCTTCTCCTTCTTCTACTTCTTCTGCTTCACCCTCCAGACTTCACCTTCTCCTTCTCCTTCTTCTACTTCTTCTGATTCACCCTCCAGACTTCATCTTCTCCTTCTCCTTCTTCTGCTTCTTCTGATTCACCTTCCGGACTTCACCTTCTCTTTCTCCCTATTCTGCTTCTTCTGATTCACCCTCCAGACTTCACCTTCTCCTTCTCCTTCTTCTGATTCTTCTGATTCACCCTCCAGACTTCACCTTCTCCTTCTCCTTCTTCTGCTTCTTCTGATTCACCCTCCTGACTTCACCTTCCCCTTCTCCTTCTTCTACTTCTTCTGATTCACCCTCCTGACTTCACCTTCTCCTTCTCCTTCTTCTACTTCTTCTGCTTCCCCCTGCAGACTTCACCTTCTCCTTCTCCTTCTTCTACTTCTTCTGATTCACCCTTCAGACTTCACCTTCTGCTTCTCCTTATTCTGCTTCTTCTGATTCACCCTCCAGACTTCACCTTCTCCTTCTCCTTCTTCTACTTCTTCTGATTCACCCTCCAGTCTTCACCTTCTCCTTCTCCTTCTTCTGTTTCTTCTGCTTCACCCTCCAGACTTCACCTTCTCCTTCTCTTTCTTCTGCTTCTTCTGATTCACCCTCCAGACTTCACCTTCTACTTCTCCTTCTTCTGATTCTTCTGATTCACCCTCCAGACTTCACCTTCTCCTTCTCCTTCTTCTGCTTCTTCTGATTCACCCTCCTGACTTCACCTTCTCCTACTTCTTCTTCTACTTCTTCTGATTCACCCTCCTGACTTCACCTTCTCCTTCTCCTTCTTCTACTTCTTCTGCTTCACCCTCCAGACTTCACCTTCTCCTTCTCCTTCTTCTACTTCTTCTGATTCACCCTCCAGACTTCATCTTCTCCTTCTCCTTCTTCTGCTTCTTCTGATTCACCCTCCAGACTTCACCTTCTCTTTCTCCTTATTCTGCTTCTTCTGATTCACCCTCCAGACTTCACCTTCTCCTTCTCCTTATTCTGCTTCTTCTGATTCACCCTCCAGACTTCACCTTCTCCTTCTCCTTCCTCTGCTTCTTCTGATTCACCCTCCAGACTTCACCTTCTCCTTCTCCTTCTTCTGATTCTTCTGATTCACCCTCCAGACTTCACCTTCTCCTTCTCCTTCTTCTGCTTCTTCTGATTCACCCTCCTGACTTCACCTTCTCCTTCTCCTTCTTCTACTTCTTCTGAATCACCCTCCTGACCTCACCTTCTCCTTCTCCTTCTTCTACTTCTTCTGCTTCACCCTCCAGACTTCACCTTCTCCTTCTCCTTCTTCTACTTCTTCTGATTCACCCTCCAGACTTCACCTTCTCCTTCTCTTTCTTCTGCTTCTTCTGATTCACCCTCCAGACTTCACCTTCTCCTTCTCCTTCTTCTGATTCTTCTGATTCACCCTCCAGACTTCACCTTCTCCTTCTCCTTCTTCTGCTTCTTCTGATTCACCCTCCTGACTTCACCTTCTCCTTCTCCTTCTTCTACTTCTTCTGATTCACCCTCCTGACTTCACCTTCTCCTTCTCCTTCTTCTACTTCTTCTGATTCACCCTCCAGACTTCACCTTCTCCTTCTCCTTCTTCTACTTCTTCTGCTTCTCCCTCCAGACTTCACCTTCTCCTTCTCCTTCTTCTGCTTCTTCTGATTCACCCTCCTGACTTCATCTTCTCCTTCTCCTTCTTCTACTTCTTCTGATTCACCCTCCTGACTTCACCTTCTCCTGCTCCTTCTTGTACTTCTTCTGCTTCACCCTCCAGACTTCACCTTCTCCTTCTCCTTCTTCTACTTCTTCTGATTCACCCTTCAGACTTCACCTTCTCCTTCTCCTTTTTCTGCTTCTTCTGATTCACCCTCCAGACTTCACCTTCTCCTTCTCCTTATTCTGCTTCTTCTGATTCACCCTCCAGACTTCACCTTCTCCTTCTCCTTCTTCTGCTTCTTCTGATTCACCCTCCAGACTTCACCTTCTCCTTCTCCTTCTTCTACTTCTTCTGATTCACCCTCCAGACTTCACCTTCTCCTTCTCCTTCTTCTACTTCTTCTGATTCACCCTCCAGTCTTCACCTTCTCCTTCTCCTTCTTCTGTTTCTTCTGCTTCAGCCTCCAGACTTCACCTTCTCCTTCTCTTTCTTCTGCTTCTTCTGATTCACCCTCCAGACTTCACCTTCTACTTCTCCTTCTTCTGATTCTTCTGATTCACCCTCCAGACTTCACCTTCTCCTTCTCCTTCTTCTGCTTCTTCTGATTCACCCTCCTGACTTCACCTTCTCCTACTTCTTCTTCTACTTCTTCTGATTCACCCTCCTGACTTCACCTTCTCCTTCTCCTTCTTCTACTTCTTCTGCTTCACCCTCCAGACTTCACCTTCTCCTTCTCCTTCTTCTACTTCTTCTGATTCACCCTCCAGACTTCATCTTCTCCTTCTCCTTCTTCTGCTTCTTCTGATTCACCCTCCAGACTTCACCTTCTCTTTCTCCTTATTCTGCTTCTTCTGATTCACCCTCCAGACTTCACCTTCTCCTTCTCCTTATTCTGCTTCTTCTGATTCACCCTCCAGACTTCACCTTCTCCTTCTCCTTCCTCTGCTTCTTCTGATTCACCCTCCAGACTTCACCTTCTCCTTCTCCTTCTTCTGATTCTTCTGATTCACCCTCCAGACTTCACCTTCTTCTGCTTCTTCTGATTCACCCTCCTGACTTCACCTTCTCCTTCTCCTTCTTCTACTTCTTCTGAATCACCCTCCTGAGTTCACCTTCTCCTTCTCCTTCTTCTACTTCTTCTGCTTCACCCTCCAGACTTGACCTTCTCCTTCTCCTTCTTCTACTTCTTCTGATTCACCCTCCAGACTTCACCTTCTCCTTCTCCTTCTTCTGCTTCTTCTGATTCACCCTCCAGACTTCACCTTCTCCTTCTCCTTATTCTGCTTCTTCTGATTCACCCTCTAGACTTCACCTTCTCCTTCTCCTTCTTCTGCTTCTTCTGATTCACCCTCCAGACTTCACCTTCTCCTTCTCCTTCGTCTACTTCTTCTGATTCACCCTCCAGACAACACCTTCTCCTTCTCCTTCTTCTACTTCTTCTGATTCACCCTCCAGACTTCACCTTCTCCTTCTCCTTCTTCTGCTTCTTCTGATTCACCCTCCTGACTTCACCTTCTCCTTCTCCTTCTTCTACTTCTTCTGGTTCACCCTCCTGACTTCACCTTCTCCTTCTCCTTCTTCTACTTCTTCTGCTTCACCCTCCAGACTTCACCTTCTCCTTCTCCTTCTTCTACTTCTTCTGATTCACCCTCCAGACTTGACCTTCTCCTTCTCCTTCTTCTACTTATTCTGATTCACCCTCCAGACTTCACATTCTCCTTCTCCTTCTTCTGCTTCTTCTGCTTCACCGTCCTGACTTCACCTTCTCCTTCTCCTTCTTCTACTTCTTCTGCTTCATCCCGCTGACATCACCTGTTCCTTCTCCTTCTTCTGCTTCTTCTGATTCACCCTCCTAACTTCACCTTCTCCTTCTCCTTCTTCTGCTTCTTCTGATTAACCCTCCTGACTTCACCTTCTCCTTCTCCTTCTTCTGCTTCTTCTGATTCACCCTACAGACTTCACCTTCTCCTTCTCCTTCTTCGGCTTCTTCTGATTCACCCTCCAGACTTCACCTTCTCCTTCTCCTTCTTCTGATTCTTCTGAATCACCCTCCAGACTTCACCTTCTCCTTCTCCTTCTTCTGCTTCTTCTGATTCACCCTCCTGACTTCACCTTCTCCTTCTCCTTCTTCTACTTCTTCTGATTCACCCTCCTGACTTCACCTTCTCCTTCTCCTTCTTCTACTTCTTCTGCTTCACCCTCCAGACTTCACCTTCTCCTTCTCCTTCTTCTGCTTCTTCTGATTCACCCTCCAGACTTCTCCTTCTCCTTCTCCTTCTTCTGCTTCTTCTGATTCACCCTCCAGACTTCACCTTCTCCTTCTCCTTCTTCTACTTCTTCTGATTCACCCTCCAGACTTCACCTTCTCCTTCTCCTTCTTCTACTTCTTCTGATTCACCCTCCAGTCTTCACCTTCTCCTTCTACTTCTTCTGTTTCTTCTACTTCACCCTCCAGACTTCACCTTCTCCTTCACTTTCTTCTGCTTCTTCTGATTCACCCTCCAGACTTCACCTTCTACTTCTCCTTCTTCTGATTCTTCTGATTCACCCTCCAGACTTCACCTTCTCCTTCTCCTTCTTCTGCTTCTTCTGATTCACCCTCCTGACTTCACCTTCTCCTTCTTCTTCTTCTACTTCTTCTGATTCACCCTCCTGACTTCACCTTCTCCTTCTCCTTCTTCTACTTCTTCTGCTTCACCCTCTAGACTTCACCTTCTCCTTCTCCTTCTTCTACTTCTTCTGATTCACCCTCCAGACTTCATCTTCTCCTTCTCCTTCTTCTGCTTCTTCTGATTCACCCTCCAGACTTCACCTTCTCCTTCTCCTTCTTCTGCTTCTTCTGATTCACCCTCCAGACTTCACCTTCTCCTTCTCCTTATTCTGCTTTTTCTGATTCACCCTCCAGACTTCACCTTCTCCTTCTCCTTCCTCTGCTTCTTCTGATTCACCCTCCAGACTTCACCTTCTCCTTCTCCTTCTTCTGATTCTTCTGATTCACCCTCCAGACTTCACCTTCTCCTTCTCCTTCTTCTGCTTCTTCTGATTCACCCTCCTGACTTCACCTTCTCCTTCTCCTTCTTCTACTTCTTCTGATTCACCCTCCTGACTTCACCTTCTCCTTCTCCTTCTTCTACTTCTTCTGCTTCACCCTCCAGACTTCACCTTCTCCTTCTCCTTCTTCTACTTCTTCTGATTCACCCTCCAGACTTCTCCTTCTCCTTCTCCTTCTTCTGCTTCTTCTGATTCACCCTCCAGACTTCACCATCTCCTTCTCCTTATTCTGCTTCTTCTGATTCACCCTCTAGACTTCACCTTCTCCTTCTCCTTCTTCTGCTTCTTCTGATTCACACTCCAGACTTCACCTTCTCCTTCTCCTTCTTCTACTTCTTCTGATTCACCCTCCAGACTTCACCTTCTCCTTCTCTTTCTTCTGCTTCTTCTGATTCACCCTCCAGACTTCACCTTCTCCTTCTCCTTCTTCTGATTCTTCTGATTCACCCTCCAGACTTCACCTTCTCCTTCTCCTTCTTCTGCTTCTTCTGATTCACCCTCCTGACTTCACCTTCTCCTTCTCCTTCTTCTACTTCTTCTGATTCACCCTCCTGACTTCACCTTCTCCTTCTCCTTCTTCTACTTCTTCTGCTTCACCCTCCAGACTTCACCTTCTCCTTCTCCTTATTCTACTTCTTCTGATTCACCCTCCAGACTTGACCTTCTCCTTCTCCTTCTTCTACTTCTTCTGATTCACCCTCCAGACTTCACCTTCTCCTTCTCCTTCTTCTGCTTCTTCTGCTTCACCGTCCTGACTTCACCTTCTCCTTCTCCTTCTTCTATTTCTTCTGCTTCATCCCCCTGACATCACCTGCTCCTTCTCCTTCTTCTGCTTCTTCTGATTCACCCTCCTAACTTCACCTTCTCCTTCTCCTTCTTCTGCTTCTTCTGATTCACCCTCCTGACTTCACCTTCTCCTTCTCCTTCTTCTGCTTCTTCTGATTCACCCTCCAGACTTCACCTTCTCCTTCTCTTTCTTCTGCTTCTTCTGATTCACCCTCCAGACTTCACCTTCTCCTTCTCCTTCTTCTGATTCTTCTGATTCACCCTCCAGACTTCACCTTCTCCTTCTCCTTCTTCTGCTTCTTCTGATTCACCCTCCTGACTTCACCTTCTCCTTCTCCTTCTTCTACTTCTTCTGATTCACCCTCCTGACTTCACCTTCTCCTTCTCCTTCTTCTACTTCTTCTGCTTCACCCTCCAGACTTCACCTTCTCCTTCTCCTTATTCTACTTCTTCTGATTCACCCTCCAGACTTCACCTTCTCCTTCTCCTTCTTTTGCTTCTTCTGCTTCACACTCCAGACTTCACCTTCTCCTTCTCCTTCTTCTGCTTCTTCTGATTCACCCTCCTTACTTCACCTTCTCCTTCTCCTTCTTCTGCTTCTTCTGATTCACCCTCCTGACTTCACCTTCTCCTTCTCCTTATTCTGCTTCTTCTGTTTCACCCTCCAGACTTCACCTTCTCCTTCTCCTTCTTCTGCTTCTTCTGATTCACCCTCCAGACTTCACCTTCTCCTTCTCCTTCTTCTGCTTCTTCTGATTCACCCTCCAGACTTCACCTTCTCCTTCTCCTTCTTCTACTTCTTCTGATTCACCCTCCAGACTTCACCTTCTCCTTCTCCTTCTTCTGCTTCTTCTGGTTCACCCTCCAGACTTCACCTTCTCCTTCTCCTACTTCTGCATCTTCTGATTCACCCTCCAGACTTCACCTTCTCCTTCTCCTTATTCTGCTTCTTCTGATTCACCCTCTAGACTTCACCTTCTCCTTCTCCTTCTTCTGCTTCTTCTGATTCACACTCCAGACTTCACCTTCTCCTTCTCCTTCTTCTACTTCTTCTGATTCACCCTCCAGACTTCACCTTCTCCTTCTCTTTCTTCTGCTTCTTCTGATTCACCCTCCAGACTTCACCTTCTCCTTCTCCTTCTTCTGATTCTTCTGATTCACCCTCCAGACCTCACCTTCTCCTTCTCCTTCTTCTGCTTCTTCTGATTCACCCTCCTGACTTCACCTTCTCCTTCTCCTTCTTCTACTTCTTCTGATTCACCCTCCTGACTTCACCTTCTCCTTTTCCTTCTTCTACTTCTTCTGCTTCACCCTCCAGACTTCACCTTCTCCTTCTCCTTATTCTACTTCTTCTGATTCACCCTCCTGACTTGACCTTCTCCTTCTCCTTCTTCTACTTCTTCTGATTCACCCTCCAGACTTCACCTTCTCCTTCTCCTTCTTCTGCTTCTTCTGCTTCACCGTCCTGACTTCACCTTCTCCTTCTCCTTCTTCTACTTCTTCTGCTTCATCCCCCTGACATCACCTGCTCCTTCTCCTTCTTCTGCTTCTTCTGATTCACCCTCCTAACTTCACCTTCTCCTTCTCCTTCTTCTGCTTCTTCTGATTCACCCTCCTGACTTCACCTTCTCCTTCTCCTTCTTCTGCTTCTTCTGATTCACCCTCCAGACTTCACCTTCTCCTTCTCTTTCTTCTGCTTCTTCTGATTCACCCTCCAGACTTCACCTTCTCCTTCTCCTTCTTCTGATTCTTCTGATTCACCCTCCAGACTTCACCTTCTCCTTCTCCTTCTTCTGCTTCTTCTGATTCACCCTCCTGACTTCACCTTCTCCTTCTCCTTCTTCTACTTCTTCTGATTCACCCTCCTGACTTCACCTTCTCCTTCTCCTTCTTCTACTTCTTCTGCTTCACCCTCCAGACTTCACCTTCTCCTTCTCCTTATTCTACTTCTTCTGATTCACCCTCCAGACTTCACCTTCTCCTTCTCCTTCTTTTGCTTCTTCTGCTTCACACTCCAGACTTCAACCTTCTCCTTCTCCTTCTTCTGCTTCTTCTGATTCACCCTCCTTACTTCACCTTCTCCTTCTCCTTCTTCTGCTTCTTCTGATTCACCCTCCTGACTTCACCTTCTCCTTCTCCTTATTCTGCTTCTTCTGTTTCACCCTCCAGACTTCACCTTCTCCTTCTCCTTCTTCTGCTTCTTCTGATTCACCCTCCAGACTTCACCTTCTCCTTCTCCTTCTTCTGCTTCTTCTGATTCACCCTCCAGACTTCACCTTCTCCTTCTCCTTCTTCTACTTCTTCTGATTCACCCTCCAGACTTCACCTTCTCCTTCTCCTTCTTCTGCTTCTTCTGGTTCACCCTCCAGACTTCACCTTCTCCTTCTCCTTCGTCTACTTCTTCTGATTCACCCTCCAGACTACACCTTCTCCTTCTCCTTCTTCTACTTCTTCTGATTCACCCTCCAGACTTCACCTTCTCCTTCTCCTTCTTCTGTTTCTTCTGATTCACCCTCCAGACTTCACCTTCTCCTTCTCCTTCTTCTACTTCTTCTGATTCACCCTCCAGACTTCACCTTCTCCTTCTCCTTCTTCTACTTCTTCTGCTTCTCCCTCCAGACTTCACCTTCTCCTTCTCCTTCTTCTGCTTCTTCTGATTCACCCTCCAGACTTCACCTTCTCCTCTTTCTTCTGCTTCTTCTGATTCACCCTCCAGACTTCACCTCCTCCTTCTCCTTCTTCTGATTCTTCTGATTCACCCTCCAGACTTCACCTTCTCCTTCTCCTTCTTCTGCTTCTTCTGATTCACCCTCCTGACTTCACCTTCTCCTTCTCCTTCTTCTACTTCTTCTGATTCACCCTCCTGACTTCACCTTCTCCTTCTCCTTCTTCTACTTCTTCTGCTTCACCCTCCAGACTTCACCTTCTCCTTCTCCTTCTTCTACTTCTTCTGATTCACCCTCCAGACTTCACCTTCTCCTACTCCTTCTTTTGCTTCTTCTGCTTCACACTCCAGACTTCACCTTCTCCTTCTCCTTCTTCTGCTTCTTCTGATTCACCCTCCTTACTTCACCTTCTCCTTCTCCTTCTTCTGCTTCTTCTGATTCACCCTCCTGACTTCACCTTCTCCTTCTCCTTATTCTGCTTCTTCTGTTTCACCCTCCAGACTTCACCTTCTCCTTCTCCTTCTTCTGCTTCTTCTGATTCACCCTCCAGACTTCACCTTCTCCTTCTCCTTCTTCTGCTTCTTCTGATTCACCCTCCAGACTTCACCTTCTCCTTCTCCTTCTTCTGCTTCTTCTGATTCACCCTCCAGACTTCAACTTCTCCTTCTCCTTCTTCTGATTCTTCTGATTCACCCTCCAGACTTCACCTTCTCCTTCTCCTTCTTCTGATTCTTCTGATTCACCCTCCAGACTTCACCTTCTCCTTCTCCTTCTTCTGCTTCTTATGATTCACCCTCCTGACTTCATGTTCTCCTTCTCCTTCTTCTACTTCTTCTGATTCACCCTCCTGACTTCACCTTCTCCTGCTCCTTCTTCTACTTCTTCTGCTTCACCCTCCAGACTTCACCTTCTCCTTCTCCTTCTTCTACTTCTTCTGATTCACCCTTCAGACTTCACCTTCTCCTTCTCCTTTTTCTGCTTCTTCTGATTCACCCTCCAGACTTCACCTTCTCCTTCTCCTTATTCTGCTTCTTCTGATTCACCCTCCAGACTTCACCTTCTCCTTCTCCTTCTTCTGCTTCTTCTGATTCACCCTCCAGACTTCACCTTCTCCTTCTCCTTCTTCTGCTTCTTCTGATTCACCCTCCAGACTTCACCTTCTCCTTCTCCTTCGTCTACTTCTTCTGATTCACCCTCCAGACTACACCTTCTCCTTCTCCTTCTTCTACTTCTTCTGATTCACCCTCCAGACTTCACCTTCTCCTTCTCCTTCTTCTGTTTCTTCTGATTCACCGTCCAGACTTCACCTTCTCCTTCTCCTTTTTCTACTACTTCTGATTCACCCTCCAGACTTCACCTTCTCCTTCTCCTTCTTCTACTTCTTCTGATTCACCCTCCAGACTTCATCTTCTCCTTCTCCTTCTTCTGCTTCTTCTGATTCACCCTCCAGACTTCACCTTCTCCTTCTCCTTCTTCTGCTTCTTCTGATTCACCCTCCAGACTTCACCTTCTCCTTCTCCTTCTTCTACTTCTTCTGATTCACCCTCCAGTCTTCACCTTCTCCTTCTCCTTCTTCTGTTTCTTCTGCTTCACCCTCCAGACTTCACCTTCTCCTTCTCTTTCTTCTGCTTCTTCTGATTCACCCTCCAGACTTCACCTTCTACTTCTCCTTCTTCTGATTCTTCTGATTCACCCTCCAGACTTCACCTTCTCCTTCTCCTTCTTCTGCTTCTTCTGATTCACCCTCCTGACTTCACCTTCTCCTACTTCTTCTTCTACTTCTTCTGATTCACCCTCCAGACTTCACCTTCTCCTTCTCCTTCTTCTACTTCTTCTGATTCACCCTCCAGACTTCACCTTCTCCTTCTCCTTCTTCTACTTCTTCTGATTCACCCTCCAGTCTTCACCTTCTCCTTCTCCTTCTTCTGTTTCTTCTGCTTCACCCTCCAGACTTCACCTTCTCCTTCTCTTTCTTCTGCTTCTTCTGATTCACCCTCCAGACTTCACCTTCTACTTTTCCTTCTTCTGATTCTTCTGATTCACCCTCCAGACTTCACCTTCTCATTCTCCTTCTTCTGCTTCTTCTGATTCACCCTCCTGACTTCACCTTCTCCTACTTCTTCTTCTACTTCTTCTGATACACCCTCCTGACTTCACCTTCTCCTTCTCCTTCTTCTACTTCTTCTGCTTCACCCTCCAGACTTCACCTTCTCCTTCTCCTTCTTCTACTTCTTCTGATTCACCCTCCAGACTTCATCTTCTCCTTCTCCTTCTTCTGCTTCTTCTGATTCACCCTCCAGACTTCACCTTCTCCTTCTCCTTATTCTGCTTCTTCTGATTCACCCTCCAGACTTCACCTTCTCCTTCTCCTTATTCTGCTTCTTCTGATTCACCCTCCAGACTTCACCTTCTCCTTCTCCTTCTTCTGCTTCTTATGATTCACCCTCCTGACTTCATCTTCTCCTTCTCCTTCTTCTACTTCTTCTGATTCACCCTCCTGACTTCACCTTCTCCTGCTCCTTCTTCTACTTCTTCTGCTTCACCCTCCAGACTTCACCTTCTCCTTCTCCTTCTTCTACTTCTTCTGATTCACCCTCCAGACTTCACCTTCTCCTTCTCCTTCTTCTGCTTCTTCTGATTCACCCTCCAGACTTCACCTTCTCCTTCTCCTTCTTCTACTTCTTCTGATTCACCCTCCAGACTTCACCTTCTCCTTCTCCTTCTTCTACTTCTTCTGCTTCTCCCTCCAGACTTCACCTTCTCCTTCTCCTTCTTCTGCTTCTTCTGATTCACCCTCCAGACTTCAACTTCTCCTTCTCCTTCTTCTGATTCTTCTGATTCACCCTCCAGACTTCACCTTCTCCTTCTCCTTCTTCTGCTTCTTATGATTCACCCTCCTGACTTCATGTTCTCCTTCTCCTTCTTCTACTTCTTCTGATTCACCCTCCTGACTTCACCTTCTCCTGCTCCTTCTTCTACTTCTTCTGCTTCACCCTCCAGACTTCACCTTCTCCTTCTCCTTCTTCTACTTCTTCTGATTCACCCTTCAGACTTCACCTTCTCCTTCTCCTTTTTCTGCTTCTTCTGATTCACCCTCCAGACTTCACCTTCTCCTTCTCCTTATTCTGCTTCTTCTGATTCACCCTCCAGACTTCACCTTCTCCTTCTCCTTCTTCTGCTTCTTCTGATTCACCCTCCAGACTTCACCTTCTCCTTCTCCTTCTTCTGCTTCTTCTGATTCACCCTCCAGACTTCACCTTCTCCTTCTCCTTCGTCTACTTCTTCTGATTCACCCTCCAGACTACACCTTCTCCTTCTCCTTCTTCTACTTCTTCTGATTCACCCTCCAGACTTCACCTTCTCCTTCTCCTTCTTCTGTTTCTTCTGATTCACCGTCCAGACTTCACCTTCTCCTTCTCCTTTTTCTACTACTTCTGATTCACCCTCCAGACTTCACCTTCTCCTTCTCCTTCTTCTACTTCTTCTGATTCACCCTCCAGACTTCACCTTCTCCTCTTTCTTCTGCTTCTTCTGATTCACCCTCCAGACTTCACCTCCTCCTTCTCCTTCTTCTGATTCTTCTGATTCACCCTCCAGACTTCACCTTCTCCTTCTCCTTCTTCTGCTTCTTCTGATTCACCCTCCTGACTTCACCTTCTCCTTCTCCTTCTTCTACTTCTTCTGATTCACCCTCCTGACTTCACCTTCTCCTTCTCCTTATTCTGCTTCTTCTGATTCACCCTCCAGACTTCACCTTCTCCTTCTCCTTCTTCTGCTTCTTCTGATTCACCCTCCAGACTTCACCTTCTCCTTCTCCTTCTTCTGCTTCTTCTGATTCACCCTCCAGACTTCACCTTCTCCTTCTCCTTCGTCTACTTCTTCTGATTCACCCTCCAGACTACACCTTCTCCTTCTCCTTCTTCTACTTCTTCTGATTCACCCTCCAGACTTCACCTTCTCCTTCTCCTTCTTCTGTTTCTTCTGATTCACCGTCCAGACTTCACCTTCTCCTTCTCCTTTTTCTACTACTTCTGATTCACCCTCCAGACTTCACCTTCTCCTTCTCCTTCTTCTACTTCTTCTGATTCACCCTCCAGACTTCACCTTCTCCTCTTTCTTCTGCTTCTTCTGATTCACCCTCCAGACTTCACCTCCTCCTTCTCCTTCTTCTGATTCTTCTGATTCACCCTCCAGACTTCACCTTCTCCTTCTCCTTCTTCTGCTTCTTCTGATTCACCCTCCTGACTTCACCTTCTCCTTCTCCTTCTTCTACTTCTTCTGATTCACCCTCCTGACTTCACCTTCTCCTTCTCCTTCTTCTACTTCTTCTGCTTCACCCTCCAGACTTCACCTTCTCCTTCTCCTTCTTCTACTTCTTCTGATTCACCCTCCAGACTTCACCTTCTCCTACTCCTTCTTTTGCTTCTTCTGCTTCACACTCCAGACTTCACCTTCTCCTTCTCCTTCTTCTGCTTCTTCTGATTCACCCTCCTTACTTCACCTTCTCCTTCTCCTTCTTCTGCTTCTTCTGATTCACCCTCCTGACTTCACCTTCTCCTTCTCCTTATTCTGCTTCTTCTGTTTCACCCTCCAGACTTCACCTTCTCCTTCTCCTTCTTCTGCTTCTTCTGATTCACCCTCCAGACTTCACCTTCTCCTTCTCCTTCTTCTGCTTCTTCTGATTCACCCTCCAGACTTCACCTTCTCCTTCTCCTTCTTCTACTTCTTCTGATTCACCCTCCAGACTTCACCTTCTCCTTCTCCTTCTTCTACTTCTTCTGCTTCTCCCTCCAGACTTCACCTTCTCCTTCTCCTTCTTCTGCTTCTTCTGATTCACCCTCCAGACTTCAACTTCTCCTTCTCCTTCTTCTGATTCTTCTGATTCACCCTCCAGACTTCACCTTCTCCTTCTCCTTCTTCTGCTTCTTATGATTCACCCTCCTGACTTCATGTTCTCCTTCTCCTTCTTCTACTTCTTCTGATTCACCCTCCTGACTTCACCTTCTCCTGCTCCTTCTTCTACTTCTTCTGCTTCACCCTCCAGACTTCACCTTCTCCTTCTCCTTCTTCTACTTCTTCTGATTCACCCTTCAGACTTCACCTTCTCCTTCTCCTTTTTCTGCTTCTTCTGATTCACCCTCCAGACTTCACCTTCTCCTTCTCCTTATTCTGCTTCTTCTGATTCACCCTCCAGACTTCACCTTCTCCTTCTCCTTCTTCTGCTTCTTCTGATTCACCCTCCAGACTTCACCTTCTCCTTCTCCTTCTTCTGCTTCTTCTGATTCACCCTCCAGACTTCACCTTCTCCTTCTCCTTCGTCTACTTCTTCTGATTCACCCTCCAGACTACACCTTCTCCTTCTCCTTCTTCTACTTCTTCTGATTCACCCTCCAGACTTCACCTTCTCCTTCTCCTTCTTCTGTTTCTTCTGATTCACCGTCCAGACTTCACCTTCTCCTTCTCCTTTTTCTACTACTTCTGATTCACCCTCCAGACTTCACCTTCTCCTTCTCCTTCTTCTACTTCTTCTGATTCACCCTCCAGACTTCATCTTCTCCTTCTCCTTCTTCTGCTTCTTCTGATTCACCCTCCAGACTTCACCTTCTCCTTCTCCTTCTTCTGCTTCTTCTGATTCACCCTCCAGACTTCACCTTCTCCTTCTCCTTCTTCTACTTCTTCTGATTCACCCTCCAGTCTTCACCTTCTCCTTCTCCTTCTTCTGTTTCTTCTGCTTCACCCTCCAGACTTCACCTTCTCCTTCTCTTTCTTCTGCTTCTTCTGATTCACCCTCCAGACTTCACCTTCTACTTCTCCTTCTTCTGATTCTTCTGATTCACCCTCCAGACTTCACCTTCTCCTTCTCCTTCTTCTGCTTCTTCTGATTCACCCTCCTGACTTCACCTTCTCCTACTTCTTCTTCTACTTCTTCTGATTCACCCTCCAGACTTCACCTTCTCCTTCTCCTTCTTCTACTTCTTCTGATTCACCCTCCAGACTTCACCTTCTCCTTCTCCTTCTTCTACTTCTTCTGATTCACCCTCCAGTCTTCACCTTCTCCTTCTCCTTCTTCTGTTTCTTCTTCTTCACCCTCCAGACTTCACCTTCTCCTTCTCTTTCTTCTGCTTCTTCTGATTCACCCTCCAGACTTCACCTTCTACTTCTCCTTCTTCTGATTCTTCTGATTCACCCTCCAGACTTCACCTTCTCATTCTCCTTCTTCTGCTTCTTCTGATTCACCCTCCTGACTTCACCTTCTCCTACTTCTTCTTCTACTTCTTCTGATACACCCTCCTGACTTCACCTTCTCCTTCTCCTTCTTCTACTTCTTCTGCTTCACCCTCCAGACTTCACCTTCTCCTTCTCCTTCTTCTACTTCTTCTGATTCACCCTCCAGACTTCATCTTCTCCTTCTCCTTCTTCTGCTTCTTCTGATTCACCCTCCAGACTTCACCTTCTCCTTCTCCTTATTCTGCTTCTTCTGATTCACCCTCCAGACTTCACCTTCTCCTTCTCCTTATTCTGCTTCTTCTGATTCACCCTCCAGACTTCACCTTCTCCTTCTCCTTCTTCTGCTTCTTATGATTCACCCTCCTGACTTCATCTTCTCCTTCTCCTTCTTCTACTTCTTCTGATTCACCCTCCTGACTTCACCTTCTCCTGCTCCTTCTTCTACTTCTTCTGCTTCACCCTCCAGACTTCACCTTCTCCTTCTCCTTCTTCTACTTCTTCTGATTCACCCTCCAGACTTCACCTTCTCCTTCTCCTTCTTCTGCTTCTTCTGATTCACCCTCCAGACTTCACCTTCTCCTTCTCCTTCTTCTACTTCTTCTGATTCACCCTCCAGACTTCACCTTCTCCTTCTCCTTCTTCTACTTCTTCTGCTTCTCCCTCCAGACTTCACCTTCTCCTTCTCCTTCTTCTGCTTCTTCTGATTCACCCTCCAGACTTCAACTTCTCCTTCTCCTTCTTCTGATTCTTCTGATTCACCCTCCAGACTTCACCTTCTCCTTCTCCTTCTTCTGCTTCTTATGATTCACCCTCCTGACTTCATGTTCTCCTTCTCCTTCTTCTACTTCTTCTGATTCACCCTCCTGACTTCACCTTCTCCTGCTCCTTCTTCTACTTCTTCTGCTTCACCCTCCAGACTTCACCTTCTCCTTCTCCTTCTTCTACTTCTTCTGATTCACCCTTCAGACTTCACCTTCTCCTTCTCCTTTTTCTGCTTCTTCTGATTCACCCTCCAGACTTCACCTTCTCCTTCTCCTTATTCTGCTTCTTCTGATTCACCCTCCAGACTTCACCTTCTCCTTCTCCTTCTTCTGCTTCTTCTGATTCACCCTCCAGACTTCACCTTCTCCTTCTCCTTCTTCTGCTTCTTCTGATTCACCCTCCAGACTTCACCTTCTCCTTCTCCTTCGTCTACTTCTTCTGATTCACCCTCCAGACTACACCTTCTCCTTCTCCTTCTTCTACTTCTTCTGATTCACCCTCCAGACTTCACCTTCTCCTTCTCCTTCTTCTGTTTCTTCTGATTCACCGTCCAGACTTCACCTTCTCCTTCTCCTTTTTCTACTACTTCTGATTCACCCTCCAGACTTCACCTTCTCCTTCTCCTTCTTCTACTTCTTCTGATTCACCCTCCAGACTTCATCTTCTCCTTCTCCTTCTTCTGCTTCTTCTGATTCACCCTCCAGACTTCACCTTCTCCTTCTCCTTCTTCTGCTTCTTCTGATTCACCCTCCAGACTTCACCTTCTCCTTCTCCTTCTTCTACTTCTTCTGATTCACCCTCCAGTCTTCACCTTCTCCTTCTCCTTCTTCTGTTTCTTCTGCTTCACCCTCCAGACTTCACCTTCTCCTTCTCTTTCTTCTGCTTCTTCTGATTCACCCTCCAGACTTCACCTTCTACTTCTCCTTCTTCTGATTCTTCTGATTCACCCTCCAGACTTCACCTTCTCCTTCTCCTTCTTCTGCTTCTTCTGATTCACCCTCCTGACTTCACCTTCTCCTACTTCTTCTTCTACTTCTTCTGATTCACCCTCCAGACTTCACCTTCTCCTTCTCCTTCTTCTACTTCTTCTGATTCACCCTCCAGACTTCACCTTCTCCTTCTCCTTCTTCTACTTCTTCTGATTCACCCTCCAGTCTTCACCTTCTCCTTCTCCTTCTTCTGTTTCTTCTGCTTCACCCTCCAGACTTCACCTTCTCCTTCTCTTTCTTCTGCTTCTTCTGATTCACCCTCCAGACTTCACCTTCTACTTCTCCTTCTTCTGATTCTTCTGATTCACCCTCCAGACTTCACCTTCTCATTCTCCTTCTTCTGCTTCTTCTGATTCACCCTCCTGACTTCACCTTCTCCTACTTCTTCTTCTACTTCTTCTGATACACCCTCCTGACTTCACCTTCTCCTTCTCCTTCTTCTACTTCTTCTGCTTCACCCTCCAGACTTCACCTTCTCCTTCTCCTTCTTCTACTTCTTCTGTTTCACCCTCCAGACTTCATCTTCTCCTTCTCCTTCTTCTGCTTCTTCTGATTCACCCTCCAGACTTCACCTTCTCCTTCTCCTTATTCTGCTTCTTCTGATTCACCCTCCAGACTTCACCTTCTCCTTCTCCTTATTCTGCTTCTTCTGATTCACCCTCCAGACTTCACCTTCTCCTTCTCCTTCTTCTGCTTCTTATGATTCACCCTCCTGACTTCATCTTCTCCTTCTCCTTCTTCTACTGCTTCTGATTCACCCTCCTGACTTCACCTTCTCCTGCTCCTTCTTCTACTTCTTCTGCTTCACCCTCCAGACTTCACCTTCTCCTTCTCCTTCTTCTACTTCTTCTGATTCACCCTTCAGACTTCACCTTCTCCTTCTCCTTTTTCTGCTTCTTCTGATTCACCCTCCAGACTTCACCTTCTCCTTCTCCTTATTCTGCTTCTTCTGATTCACCCTCCAGACTTCACCTTCTCCTTCTCCTTCTTCTGCTTCTTCTGATTCACCCTCCAGACTTCACCTTCTCCTTCTCCTTCTTCTGCTTCTTCTGATTCACCCTCCAGACTTCACCTTCTCCTTCTCCTTCGTCTACTTCTTCTGATTCACCCTCCAGACTATACCTTCTCCTTCTCCTTCTTCTACTTCTTCTGATTCACCCTCCAGACTTCACCTTCTCCTTCTCCTTCTTCTGTTTCTTCTGATTCACCGTCCAGACTTCACCTTCTCCTTCTCCTTCTTCTACTACTTCTGATTCACCCTCCAGACTTCACCTTCTCCTTCTCCTTCTTCTACTTCTTCTGATTCACCCTCCAGACTTCATCTTCTCCTTCTCCTTCTTCTGCTTCTTCTGATTCACCCTCCAGACTTCACCTTCTCCTTCTCCTTCTTCTGCTTCTTCTGATTCACCCTCCAGACTTCACCTTCTCCTTCTCCTTCTTCTACTTCTTCTGATTCACCCTCCAGACTTCACCTTCTCCTTCTCCTTCTTCTACTTCTTCTGATTCACCCTCCAGTCTTCACCTTCTCCTTCTCCTTCTTCTGTTTCTTCTGCTTCACCCTCCAGACTTCACCTTCGCCTTCTCTTTCTTCTGCTTCTTCTGATTCACCCTCCAGACTTCACCTTCTACTTCTCCTTCTTCTGATTCTTCTGATTCACCCTCCAGACTTCACCTTCTCCTTCTCCTTCTTCTGCTTCTTCTGATTCACCCTCCTGACTTCACCTTCTCCTACTTCTTCTTCTACTTCTTCTGATACACCCTCCTGACTTCACCTTCTCCTTCTCCTTCTTCTACTTCTTCTGCTTCACCCTCCAGACTTCACCTTCTCCTTCTCCTTCTTCTACTTCTTCTGATTCACCCTCCAGACTTCATCTTCTCCTTCTCCTTCTTCTGCTTCTTCTGATTCACCCTCCAGACTTCACCTTCTCCTTCTCCTTATTCTGCTTCTTCTGATTCACCCTCCAGACTTCACCTTCTCCTTCTCCTTATTCTGCTTCTTCTGATTCACCCTCCAGACTTCACCTTCTCCTTCTCCTTATTCTGCTTCTTCTGATTCACCCTCCAGACTTCACCTTCTCCTTCTCCTTATTCTGCTTCTTCTGATTCACCCTCCAGACTTCACCTTCTCCTTCTCCTTCTTCTGCTTCTTATGATTCACCCTCCTGACTTCATCTTCTCCTTCTCCTTCTTCTACTTCTTCTGATTCACCCTCCTGACTTCACCTTCTCCTGCTCCTTCTTCTACTTCTTCTGCTTCACCCTCCAGACTTCACCTTCTCCTTCTCCTTCTTCTACTTCTTCTGATTCACCCTTCAGACTTCACCTTCTCCTTCTCCTTTTTCTGCTTCTTCTGATTCACCCTCCAGACTTCACCTTCTCCTTCTCCTTATTCTGCTTCTTCTGATTCACCCTCCAGACTTCACCTTCTCCTTCTCCTTCTTCTGCTTCTTCTGATTCACCCTCCAGACTTCACCTTCTCCTTCTCCTTCTTCTGCTTCTTCTGATTCACCCTCCAGACTTCACCTTCTCCTTCTCCTTCGTCTACTTCTTCTGATTCACCCTCCAGACTTCACCTTCTCCTTCTCCTTCTTCTGCTTCTTCTGATTCACCCTCCAGACTTCACCTTCTCCTTCTCCTTCTTCTACTTCTTCTGATTCACCCTCCAGACTTCACCTTCTCCTTCTCCTTCTTCTGTTTCTTCTGATTCACCGTCCAGACTTCACCTTCTCCTTCTCCTTCTTCTACTACTTCAGATTCACCCTCCAGACTTCACCTTCTCCTTCTCCTTCTTCTACTTCTTCTGATTCACCCTCCAGACTTCATCTTCTCCTTCTCCTTCTTCTGCTTCTTCTGATTCACCCTCCAGACTTCACCTTCTCCTTCTCCTTCTTCTGCTTCTTCTGATTCACCCTCCAGACTTCACCTTCTCCTTCTCCTTCTTCTACTTCTTCTGATTCACCCTCCAGACTTCACCTTCTCCTTCTCCTTCTTCTACTTCTTCTGATTCACCCTCCAGTCTTCACCTTCTCCTTCTCCTTCTTCTGTTTCTTCTGCTTCACCCTCCAGACTTCACCTTCGCCTTCTCTTTCTTCTGCTTCTTCTGATTCACCCTCCAGACTTCACCTTCTACTTCTCCTTCTTCTGATTCTTCTGATTCACCCTCCAGACTTCACCTTCTCCTTCTCCTTCTTCTGCTTCTTCTGATTCACCCTCCTGACTTCACCTTCTCCTACTTCTTCTTCTACTTCTTCTGATACACCCTCCTGACTTCACCTTCTCCTTCTCCTTCTTCTACTTCTTCTGCTTCACCCTCCAGACTTCACCTTCTCCTTCTCCTTCTTCTACTTCTTCTGATTCACCCTCCAGACTTCACCTTCTCCTTCTCCTTCTTCTGCTTCTTCTGATTCACCCTCCAGACTTCACCTTCTCCTTCTCCTTATTCTGCTTCTTCTGATTCACCCTCCAGACTTCACCTTCTCCTTCTCCTTATTCTGCTTCTTCTGATTCACCCTCCAGACTTCACCTTCTCCTTCTCCTTCCTCTGCTTCTTCTGATTCACCCTCCAGACTTCATCTTCTCCTTCTCCTTCTTCTACTTCTTCTGATTCACCCTCCTGACTTCACCTTCTCCTGCTCCTTCTTCTACTTCTTCTGCTTCACCCTCCAGACTTCACCTTCTCCTTCTCCTTCTTCTACTTCTTCTGATTCACCCTTCAGACTTCACCTTCTCCTTCTCCTTTTTCTGCTTCTTCTGATTCACCCTCCAGACTTCACCTTCTCCTTCTCCCCTTATTCTGCTTCTTCTGATTCACCCTCCAGACTTCACCTTCTCCTTCTCCTTCTTCTGCTTCTTCTGATTCACCCTCCAGACTTCACCTTCTCCTTCTCCTTCTTCTGCTTCTTCTGATTCACCCTCCAGACTTCACCTTCTCCTTCTCCTTCGTCTACTTCTTCTGATTCACCCTCCAGACTTCACCTTCTCCTTCTCCTTCTTCTGCTTCTTCTGATTCACCCTCCAGACTTCACCTTCTCCTTCTCCTTCTTCTACTTCTTCTGATTCACCCTCCAGACTTCACCTTCTCCTTCTCCTTCTTCTGTTTCTTCTGATTCACCGTCCAGACTTCACCTTCTCCTTCTCCTTCTTCTACTACTTCTGATTCACCCTCCAGACTTCACCTTCTCCTTCTCCTTCTTCTACTTCTTCTGATTCACCCTCCAGACTTCATCTTCTCCTTCTCCTTCTTCTGCTTCTTCTGATTCACCCTCCAGACTTCACCTTCTCCTTCTCCTTCTTCTGCTTCTTCTGATTCACCCTCCAGACTTCACCTTCTCCTTCTCCTTCTTCTACTTCTTCTGATTCACCCTCCAGACTTCACCTTCTCCTTCTCCTTCTTCTACTTCTTCTGATTCACCCTCCAGTCTTCACCTTCTCCTTCTCCTTCTTCTGTTTCTTCTGCTTCACCCTCCAGACTTCACCTTCGCCTTCTCTTTCTTCTGCTTCTTCTGATTCACCCTCCAGACTTCACCTTCTACTTCTCCTTCTTCTGATTCTTCTGATTCACCCTCCAGACTTCACCTTCTCCTTCTCCTTCTTCTGCTTCTTCTGATTCACCCTCCTGACTTCACCTTCTCCTACTTCTTCTTCTACTTCTTCTGATACACCCTCCTGACTTCACCTTCTCCTTCTCCTTCTTCTACTTCTTCTGCTTCACCCTCCAGACTTCACCTTCTCCTTCTCCTTCTTCTACTTCTTCTGATTCACCCTCCAGACTTCACCTTCTCCTTCTCCTTCTTCTGCTTCTTCTGATTCACCCTCCAGACTTCACCTTCTCCTTCTCCTTATTCTGCTTCTTCTGATTCACCCTCCAGACTTCACCTTCTCCTTCTCCTTATTCTGCTTCTTCTGATTCACCCTCCAGACTTCACCTTCTCCTTCTCCTTCCTCTGCTTCTTCTGATTCACCCTCCAGACTTCACCTTCTCCTTCTCCTTCTTCTGATTCTTCTGATTCACCCTCCAGACTTCACCTTCTCCTTCTCCTTCTTCTGCTTCTTCTGATTCACCCTCCTGACTTCACCTTCTCCTTCTCCTTCTTCTACTTCTTCTGCTTCACCCCCCAGACTTCACCTTCTCCTTCTCCTTCTTCTACTTCTTCTGATTCACCCTCGAGACTTCACCTTCTCCTTCTCCTTCTTCTGCTTCTTCTGATTCACCCTCCAGACTTCACCTTCTCCTTCTCCTTATTCTGCTTCTTCTGATTCACCCTCTAGACTTCACCTTCTCCTTCTCCTTCTTCTGCTTCTTCTGATTCACGCTCCAGACTTCACCTTCTCCTTCTCCTTCTTCTACTTCTTCTGACTCACCCTCCAGACTTCACCTTCTCCTTCTCCTTCTTCTGCTTCTTCTGATTCACCCTCCTGACTTCACCTTCTCCTTCTCCTTCTTCTACTTCTTCTGATTCACCCTCCTGACTTCACCTTCTCCTTCTCCTTCTTCTACTTCTTCTGCTTCACCCTCCAGACTTCACCTTCTCCTTCTCCTTATTCTACTTCTTCTGATTCACCCTCCAGACTTGACCTTCTCCTTCTCCTTCTTCTACTTCTTCTGATTCACCCTCCAGACTTCACCTTCTCCTTCTCCTTCTTCTGCTTCTTCTGCTTCACCGTCCTGACTTCACCTTCTCCTTCTCCTTCTTCTACTTCTTCTGCTTCATCCCCCTGACATCACCTGCTCCTTCTCCTTCTTCTGCTTCTTCTGATTCACCCTCCTAACTTCAACTTCTCCTTCTCCTTCTTCTGCTTCTTCTGATTCACCCTCCTGACTTCACCTTCTCCTTCTCCTTCTTCTGCTTCTTCTGATTCACCCTCCAGACTTCACCTTCTCCTTCTCCTTCTTCTGCTTCTTCTGATTCACCCTCCAGACTTCACCTTCTCCTTCTCCTTCTTCTGCTTCTTCTGATTCACCCTCCAGACCTCACCTTCTCCTTCTCCTTCTTCTACTTCTTCTGATTCACCCTCCAGACTTCATCTTCTCCTTCTCCTTCTTCTGCTTCTTCTGATTCACCCTCCAGACTTCACCTTCTCCTTCTCCTTCTTCTGCTTCTTCTGATTCACCCTCCAGACTTCACCTTCTCCTTCTCCTTCTTCTACTTCTTCTGATTCACCCTCCAGACTTCACCTTCTCCTTCTCCTTCTTCTACTTCTTCTGATTCACCCTCCAGTCTTCACCTTCTCCTTCTCCTTCTTCTGTTTCTTCTGCTTCACCCTCCAGACTTCACCTTCTCCTTCTCTTTCTTCTGCTTCTTCTGATTCACCCTCCAGACTTCACCTTCTCCTTCTCCTTCTTCTGATTCTTCTGATTCACCCTCCAGACTTCACCTTCTCCTTCTCCTTCTTCTACTTCTTCTGATTCACCCTCCTGACTTCACCTTCTCCTTCTCCTTCTTCTACTTCTTCTGCTTCACCCTCCAGACTTCACCTTCTCCTTCTCCTTCTTCTACTTCTTCTGATTCACCCTTCAGACTTCACTTTCTCCTTCTCCTTTTTCTGCTTCTTCTGATTCACCCTCCAGACTTCACCTTCTCCTTCTCCTTATTCTGCTTCTTCTGATTCACCCTCCAGACTTCACCTTCTCCTTCTCCTTCTTCTGCTTCTTCTGATTCACCCTCCAGACTTCACCTTCTCCTTCTCCTTCTTCTGCTTCTTCTGATTCACCCTCCAGACTTCACCTTCTCCTTCTCCTTCTTCTGCTTTTTCTGATTCACCCTCCAGACTTCACCTTCTCCTTCTCCTTCTTCTACTTCTTCTGATTCACCCTCCAGACTTCACCTTCTCCTTCTCTTTCTTCTGCTTCTTCTGATTCACCCTCCAGACTTCACCTTCTCCTTCTCCTTCTTCTGATTCTTCTGATTCACCCTCCAGACTTCACCTTCTCCTTCTCCTTCTTCTGCTTCTTCTGATTCACCCTCCTGACTTCACCTTCTCCTTCTCCTTCTTCTACTTCTTCTGATTCACCCTCCTGACTTCACCTTCTCCTTCTCCTTCTTCTACTTCTTCTGCTTCACCCTGCAGACTTCACCTTCTCCTTCTCCTTCTTCTACTTCTTCTGATTCACCCTCCAGACTTCACCTTCTCCTTCTCCTTCTTTTGCTTCTTCTGCTTCACACTCCAGAATTCACCTTCTCCTTCTCCTTCTTCTGCTTCTTCTGATTCACCCTCCTTACTTCACCTTCTCCTTCTCCTTCTTCTGCTTCTTCTGATTCACCCTCCTGACCTCACCTTCTCCTTCTCCTTATTCTGCTTCTTCTGTTTCACCCTCCAGACTTCACCTTCTCCTTCTCCTTCTTCTGCTTCTTCTGATTCACCCTCCAGACTTTACCTTCTCCTTCTCCTTCTCCTGCTTCTTCTGATCCACCCTCCAGACTTCACCTTCTCCTTCTCCTTCTTCTACTTCTTCTGATTCACCCTCCAGACTTCACCTTCTCCTTCTCCTTCTTCTGCTTCTTCTGGTTCACCCTCCAGACTTCACCTTCTCCTTCTCCTTCGTCTACTTCTTCTGATTCACCCTCCAGACTACACCTTCTCCTTCTCCTTCTTCTACTTCTTCTGATTCACCCTCCAGACTTCACCTTCTCCTTCTCCTTCTTCTGTTTCTTCTGATTCACCCTCCAGACTTCACCTTCTCCTTCTCCTTCTTCTACTTCTTCTGATTCACCCTCCAGACTTCACCTTCTCCTTCTCCTTCTTCTACTTCTTCTGATTCACCCTCCAGACTTCACCTTCTCCTTCTCCTTCTTCTACTTCTTCTGCTTCTCCCTCCAGACTTCACCTTCTCCTTCTCCTTCTTCTGCTTCTTCTGATTCACCCTCCAGACTTCACCTTCTCCTTCTCCTTCTTCTGATTCTTCTGATTCACCCTCCAGACTTCACCTTCTCCTTCTCCTTCTTCTGCTTCTTATGATTCACCCTCCTGACTTCATCTTCTCCTTCTCCTTCTTCTACTTCTTCTGATTCACCCTCCTGACTTCACCTTCTCCTGCTCCTTCTTCTACTTCTTCTGCTTCACCCTCCAGACTTCACCTTCTCCTTCTCCTTCTTCTACTTCTTCTGATTCACCCTTCAGACTTCACCTTCTCCTTCTCCTTTTTCTGCTTCTTCTGATTCACCCTCCAGACTTCACCTTCTCCTTCTCCTTATTCTGCTTCTTCTGATTCACCCTCCAGACTTCACCTTCTCCTTCTCCTTCTTCTGCTTCTTCTGATTCACCCTCCAGACTTCACCTTCTCCTTCTCCTTCTTCTGCTTCTTCTGATTCACCCTCCAGACTTCACCTTCTCCTTCTCCTTCGTCTACTTCTTCTGATTCACCCTCCAGACTACACCTTCTCCTTCTCCTCCTTCTACTTCTTCTGATTCACCCTCCAGACATCACCTTCTCCTTCTTCTGTTTCTTCTGATTCACCGTCCAGACTTCACCTTCTCCTTCTCCTTCTTCTACTACTTCTGATTCACCCTCCAGACTTCACCTTCTCCTTCTCCTTCTTCTACTTCTTCTGATTCACCCTCCAGACTTCATCTTCTCCTTCTCCTTCTTCTGCTTCTTCTGATTCACCCTCCAGACTTCACCTTCTCCTTCTCCTTCTTCTGCTTCTTCTGATTCACCCTCCAGACTTCACCTTATCCTTCTCCTTCTTCTACTTCTTCTGATTCACCCTCCAGACTTCACCTTCTCCTTCTCCTTCTTCTGATTCTTCTGATTCACCCTCCAGACTTCACCTTCTCCTTCTCCTTCTTCTACTTCTTCTGATTCACCCTCCTGACTTCACCTTCTCCTTCTCCTTCTTCTACTTCTTCTGCTTCACCCTCCAGACTTCACCTTCTCCTTCTCCTTCTTCTACTTCTTCTGATTCACCCTTCAGACTTCACTTTCTCCTTCTCCTTTTTCTGCTTCTTCTGATTCACCCTCCAGACTTCACCTTCTCCTTCTCCTTATTCTGCTTCTTCTGATTCACCCTCCAGACTTCACCTTCTCCTTCTCCTTCTTCTGCTTCTTCTGATTCACCCTCCAGACTTCACCTTCTCCTTCTCCTTCTTCTGCTTCTTCTGATTCACCCTCCAGACTTCACCTTCTCCTTCTCCTTCTTCTGCTTTTTCTGATTCACCCTCCAGACTTCACCTTCTCCTTCTCCTTCTTCTGCTTCTTCTGATTCACCCTCCAGACTTCACCTTCTCCTTCTCTTTCTTCTGCTTCTTCTGATTCACCCTCCAGACTTCACCTTCTCCTTCTCCTTCTTCTGATTCTTCTGATTCACCCTCCAGACTTCACCTTCTCCTTCTCCTTCTTCTGCTTCTTCTGATTCACCCTCCTGACTTCACCTTCTCCTTCTCCTTCTTCTACTTCTTCTGATTCACCCTCCTGACTTCACCTTCTCCTTCTCCTTCTTCTACTTCTTCTGCTTCACCCTGCAGACTTCACCTTCTCCTTCTCCTTCTTCTACTTCTTCTGATTCACCCTCCAGACTTCACCTTCTCCTTCTCCTTCTTTTGCTTCTTCTGCTTCACACTCCAGAATTCACCTTCTCCTTCTCCTTCTTCTACTTCTTCTGATTCACCCTTCAGACTTCACTTTCTCCTTCTCCTTTTTCTGCTTCTTCTGATTCACCCTCCAGACTTCACCTTCTCCTTCTCCTTATTCTGCTTCTTCTGATTCACCCTCCAGACTTCACCTTCTCCTTCTCCTTCTTCTGCTTCTTCTGATTCACCCTCCAGACTTCACCTTCTCCTTCTCCTTCTTCTGCTTCTTCTGATTCACCCTCCAGACTTCACCTTCTCCTTCTCCTTCTTCTGCTTCTTCTGATTCACCCTCCTGACTTCACCTTCTCCTTCTCCTTCTTCTACTTCTTCTGATTCACCCTCCTGACTTCACCTTCTCCTTCTCCTTCTTCTACTTCTTCTGCTTCACCCTGCAGACTTCACCTTCTCCTTCTCCTTCTTCTACTTCTTCTGATTCACCCTCCAGACTTCACCTTCTCCTTCTCCTTCTTTTGCTTCTTCTGCTTCACACTCCAGAATTCACCTTCTCCTTCTCCTTCTTCTGCTTCTTCTGATTCACCCTCCTTACTTCACCTTCTCCTTCTCCTTCTTCTGCTTCTTCTGATTCACCCTCCTGACTTCACCTTCTCCTTCTCCTTATTCTGCTTCTTCTGTTTCACCCTCCAGACTTCACCTTCTCCTTCTCCTTCTTCTGCTTCTTCTGATTCACCCTCCAGACTTCACCTTCTCCTTCTCCTTCTTCTGCTTCTTCTGATCCACCCTCCAGACTTCACCTTCTCCTTCTCCTTCTTCTACTTCTTCTGATTCACCCTCCAGACTTCACCTTCTCCTTCTCCTTCTTCTGCTTCTTCTGGTTCACCCTCCAGACTTCACCTTCTCCTTCTCCTTCGTCTACTTCTTCTGATTCACCCTCCAGACTACACCTTCTCCTTCTCCTTCTTCTACTTCTTCTGATTCACCCTCCAGACTTCACCTTCTCCTTCTCCTTCTTCTGTTTCTTCTGATTCACCCTCCAGACTTCACCTTCTCCTTCTCCTTCTTCTACTTCTTCTGATTCACCCTCCAGACTTCACCTTCTCCTTCTCCTTCTTCTACTTCTTCTGATTCACCCTCCAGACTTCACCTTCTCCTTCTCCTTCTTCTACTTCTTCTGCTTCTCCCTCCAGACTTCACCTTCTCCTTCTCCTTCTTCTGCTTCTTCTGATTCACCCTCCAGACTTCACCTTCTCCTTCTCTTTCTTCTGCTTCTTCTGATTCACCCTCCAGACTTCACCTTCTCCTTCTCCTTCTTCTACTTCTTCTGATTCACCCTCCAGACTTCACCTTCTCCTTCTCCTTCTTCTACTTCTTCTGCTTCTCCCTCCAGACTTCACCTTCTCCTTCTCCTTCTTCTGCTTCTTCTGATTCACCCTCCAGACTTCACCTTCTCCTTCTCCTTCTTCTGATTCTTCTGATTCACCCTCCAGACTTCACCTTCTCCTTCTCCTTCTTCTGCTTCTTATGATTCACCCTCCTGACTTCATCTTCTCCTTCTCCTTCTTCTACTTCTTCTGATTCACCCTCCTGACTTCACCTTCTCCTGCTCCTTCTTCTACTTCTTCTGCTTCACCCTCCAGACTTCACCTTCTCCTTCTCCTTCTTCTACTTCTTCTGATTCACCCTTCAGACTTCACCTTCTCCTTCTCCTTTTTCTGCTTCTTCTGATTCACCCTCCAGACTTCACCTTCTCCTTCTCCTTATTCTGCTTCTTCTGATTCACCCTCCAGACTTCACCTTCTCCTTCTCCTTCTTCTGCTTCTTCTGATTCACCCTCCAGACTTCACCTTCTCCTTCTCCTTCTTCTGCTTCTTCTGATTCACCCTCCAGACTTCACCTTCTCCTTCTCCTTCGTCTACTTCTTCTGATTCACCCTCCAGACTACACCTTCTCCTTCTCCTTCTTCTACTTCTTCTGATTCACCCTCCACACTTCACCTTCTCCTTCTTCTGTTTCTTCTGATTCACCGTCCAGACTTCACCTTCTCCTTCTCCTTCTTCTACTACTTCTGATTCACCCTCCAGACTTCACCTTCTCCTTCTCCTTCTTCTACTTCTTCTGATTCACCCTCCAGACTTCATCTTCTCCTTCTCCTTCTTCTGCTTCTTCTGATTCACCCTCCAGACTTCACCTTCTCCTTCTCCTTCTTCTGCTTCTTCTGATTCACCCTCCAGACTTCACCTTATCCTTCTCCTTCTTCTACTTCTTCTGATTCACCCTCCAGACTTCACCTTCTCCTTCTCCTTCTTCTACTTCTTCTGATTCACCCTCCAGTCTTCACCTTCTCCTTCTCCTTCTTCTGTTTCTTCTGCTTCACCCTCCAGACTTCACCTTCTCCTTCTCTTTCTTCTGCTTCTTCTGATTCACCCTCCAGACTTCACCTTCTACTTCTCCTTCTTCTGATTCTTCTGATTCACCCTCCAGACTTCACCTTCTCCTTCTCCTTCTTCTGCTTCTTCTGATTCACCCTCCTGACTTCACCTTCTCCTACTTCTTCTTCTACTTCTTCTGATTCACCCTCCTGACTTCACCTTCTCCTTCTCCTTCTTCTACTTCTTCTGCTTCACCCTCCAGACTTCACCTTCTCCTTCTCCTTCTTCTACTTCTTCTGATTCACCCTCCAGACTTCATCTTCTCCTTCTCCTTCTTCTGCTTCTTCTGATTCACCCTCCAGACTTCACCTTCTCTTTCTCCTTATTCTGCTTCTTCTGATTCACCCTCCAGACTTCACCTTCTCCTTCTCCTTATTCTGCTTCTTCTGATTCACCCTCCAGACTTCACCTTCTCCTTCTCCTTCCTCTGCTTCTTCTGATTCACCCTCCAGACTTCACCTTCTCCTTCTCCTTCTTCTGATTCTTCTGATTCACCCTCCAGACTTCACCTTCTCCTTCTCCTTCTTCTGCTTCTTCTGATTCACCCTCCTGACTTCACCTTCTCCTTCTCCTTCTTCTACTTCTTCTGAATCACCCTCCTGACCTCACCTTCTCCTTCTCCTTCTTCTACTTCTTCTGCTTCACCCTCCAGACTTCACCTTCTCCTTCTCCTTCTTCTACTTCTTCTGATTCACCCTCCAGACTTCACCTTCTCCTTCTCCTTCTTCTGCTTCTTCTGATTCACCCTCCAGACTTCACCTTCTCCTTCTCCTTATTCTGCTTCTTCTGATTCACCCTCTAGACTTCACCTTCTCCTTCTCCTTCTTCTGCTTCTTCTGATTCACACTCCAGACTTCACCTTCTCCTTCTCCTTCTTCTACTTCTTCTGATTCACCCTCCAGACTTCACCTTCTCCTTCTCTTTCTTCTGCTTCTTCTGATTCACCCTCCAGACTTCACCTTCTCCTTCTCCTTCTTCTGATTCTTCTGATTCACCCTCCATACTTCACCTTCTCCTTCTCCTTCTTCTGCTTCTTCTGATTCACCCTCCTGACTTCACCTTCTCCTTCTCCTTCTTCTACTTCTTCTGATTCACCCTCCTGACTTCTCCTTCTCCTTCTCCTTCTTCTACTTCTTCTGATTCACCCTCCAGACTTCACCTTCTCCTTCTCCTTCTTCTACTTCTTCTGCTTCTCCCTCCAGACTTCACCTTCTCCTTCTCCTTCTTCTGCTTCTTCTGATTCACCCTCCAGACTTCACCTTCTCCTTCTCCTTCTTCTGATTCTTCTGATTCACCGTCCAGACTTCACCTTCTCCTTCTCCTTCTTCTGCTTCTTATGATTCACCCTCCTGACTTCATCTTCTCCTGCTCCTTCTTGTACTTCTTCTGCTTCACCCTCCAGACTTCACCTTCTCCTTCTCCTTCTTCTACTTCTTCTGATTCACCCTTCAGACTTCACCTTCTCCTTCTCCTTTTTCTGCTTCTTCTGATTCACCCTCCAGACTTCACCTTCTCCTTCTCCTTATTCTGCTTCTTCTGATTCACCCTCCAGACTTCACCTTCTCCTTCTCCTTCTTCTGCTTCTTCTGATTCACCCTCCAGACTTCACCTTCTCCTTCTCCTTCTTCTGCTTCTTCTGATTCACCCTCCAGACTTCACCTTCTCCTTCTCCTTCGTCTACTTCTTCTGATTCACCCTCCAGACTACACCTTCTCCTTCTCCTTCTTCTACTTCTTCTGATTCACCCTCCAGACTTCACCTTCTCCTTCTTCTGTTTCTTCTGATTCACCGTCCAGACTTCACCTTCTCCTTCTCCTTCTTCTACTACTTCTGATTCACCCTCCAGACTTCACCTTCTCCTTCTCCTTCTTCTACTTCTTCTGATTCACCCTCCAGACTTCATCTTCTCCTTCTCCTTCTTCTGCTTCTTCTGATTCACCCTCCAGACTTCACCTTCTCCTTCTCCTTCTTCTGCTTCTTCTGATTCACCCTCCAGACTTCACCTTATCCTTCTCCTTCTTCTACTTCTTCTGATTCACCCTCCAGACTTCACCTTCTCCTTCTCCTTCTTCTACTTCTTCTGATTCACCCTCCAGTCTTCACCTTCTCCTTCTCCTTCTTCTGTTTCTTCTGCTTCACCCTCCAGACTTCACCTTCTCCTTCTCTTTCTTCTGCTTCTTCTGATTCACCCTCCAGACTTCACCTTCTACTTCTCCTTCTTCTGATTCTTCTGATTCACCCTCCAGACTTCACCTTCTCCTTCTCCTTCTTCTGCTTCTTCTGATTCACCCTCCTGACTTCACCTTCTCCTACTTCTTCTTCTACTTCTTCTGATTCACCCTCCTGACTTCACATTCTCCTTCTCCTTCTTCTACTTCTTCTGCTTCACCCTCCAGACTTCACCTTCTCCTTCTCCTTCTTCTACTTCTTCTGATTCACCCTCCAGACTTCATCTTCTCCTTCTCCTTCTTCTGCTTCTTCTGATTCACCCTCCAGACTTCACCTTCTCTTTCTCCTTATTCTGCTTCTTCTGATTCACCCTCCAGACTTCACCTTCTCCTTCTCCTTATTCTGCTTCTTCTGATTCACCCTCCAGACTTCACCTTCTCCTTCTCCTTCCTCTGCTTCTTCTGATTCACCCTCCAGACTTCACCTTCTCCTTCTCCTTCTTCTGATTCTTCTGATTCACCCTCCAGACTTCACCTTCTCCTTCTCCTTCTTCTGCTTCTTCTGATTCACCCTCCTGACTTCACCTTCTCCTTCTCCTTCTTCTACTTCTTCTGAAACACCCTCCTGACTTCACCTTCTCCTTCTCCTTCTTCTACTTCTTCTGCTTCACCCTCCAGACTTCACCTTCTCCTTCTCCTTCTTCTACTTCTTCTGATTCACCCTCCAGACTTCACCTTCTCCTTCTCCTTCTTCTGCTTCTTCTGATTCACCCTCCAGACTTCACCTTCTCCTTCTCCTTATTCTGCTTCTTCTGATTCACCCTCTAGACTTCACCTTCTCCTTCTCCTTCTTCTGCTTCTTCTGATTCACACTCCAGACTTCACCTTCTCCTTCTCCTTCTTCTACTTCTTCTGATTCACCCTCCAGACTTCACCTTCTCCTTCTCTTTCTTCTGCTTCTTCTGATTCACCCTCCAGACTTCACCTTCTCCTTCTCCTTCTTCTGATTCTTCTGATTCACCCTCCAGACTTCACCTTCTCCTTCTCCTTCTTCTGCTTCTTCTGATTCACCCTCCTGACTTCACCTTCTCCTTCTCCTTCTTCTACTTCTTCTGATTCACCCTCCTGACTTCACCTTCTCCTTCTCCTTCTTCTACTTCTTCTGCTTCACCCTCCAGACTTCACCTTCTCCTTCTCCTTATTCTACTTCTTCTGATTCACCCTCCAGACTTGACCTTCTCCTTCTCCTTCTTCTACTTCTTCTGATTCACCCTCCAGACTTCACCTTCTCCTTCTCCTTCTTCTGCTTCTTCTGCTTCACCGTCCTGACTTCACCTTCTCCTTCTCCTTCTTCTACTTCTTCTGCTTCATCCCCCTGACATCACCTGCTCCTTCTCCCTCTTCTGCTTCTTCTGATTCACCCTCCTAACTTCACCTTCTCCTTCTCCTTCTTCTGCTTCTTCTGATTCACCCTTCTGACTTCACCTTCTCCTTCTCCTTCTTCTGCTTCTTCTGATTCACCCTCCAGACTTCACCTTCTCCTTCTCCTTCTTCTGCATCTTCTGATTCACCCTCCAGACTTCACCTTCTCCTTCTCCTTCTTCTGCTTCTTCTGATTCACCCTCCAGACCTCACCTTCTCCTTCTCCTTCTTCTACTTCTTCTGATTCACCCTCCAGACTTCATCTTCTCCTTCTCCTTCTTCTGCTTCTTCTGATTCACCCTCCAGACTTCACCTTCTCCTTCTCCTTCTTCTGCTTCTTCTGATTCACCCTCCAGACTTCACCTTCTCTTTCTCCTTATTCTGCTTCTTCTGATTCACCCTCCAGACTTCACCTTCTCCTTCTCCTTATTCTGCTTCTTCTGATTCACCCTCCAGACTTCACCTTCTCCTTCTCCTTCCTCTGCTTCTTCTGATTCACCCTCCAGACTTCACCTTCTCCTTCTCCTTCTTCTGATTCTTCTGATTCACCCTCCAGACTTCACCTTCTCCTTCTCCTTCTTCTGCTTCTTCTGATTCACCCTCCTGACTTCACCTTCTCCTTCTCCTTCTTCTACTTCTTCTGAATCACCCTCCTGACCTCACCTTCTCCTTCTCCTTCTTCTACTTCTTCTGCTTCACCCTCCAGACTTCACCTTCTCCTTCTCCTTCTTCTACTTCTTCTGATTCACCCTCCAGACTTCACCTTCTCCTTCTCCTTCTTCTGCTTCTTCTGATTCACCCTCCAGACTTCACCTTCTCCTTCTCCTTATTCTGCTTCTTCTGATTCACCCTCTAGACTTCACCTTCTCCTTCTCCTTCTTCTGCTTCTTCTGATTCACACTCCAGACTTCACCTTCTCCTTCTCCTTCTTCTACTTCTTCTGATTCACCCTCCAGACTTCACCTTCTCCTTCTCTTTCTTCTGCTTCTTCTGATTCACCCTCCAGACTTCACCTTCTCCTTCTCCTTCTTCTGATTCTTCTGATTCACCCTCCAGACTTCACCTTCTCCTTCTCCTTCTTCTGCTTCTTCTGATTCACCCTCCAGACTTCACCTTCTCCTTCTCCTTCTTCTACTTCTTCTGATTCACCCTCCAGACTTCACCTTCTCCTTCTCCTTCTTCTACTTCTTCTGATTCACCCTCCAGTCTTCACCTTCTCCTTCTCCTTCTTCTGTTTCTTCTGCTTCAGCCTCCAGACTTCACCTTCTCCTTCTCTTTCTTCTGCTTCTTCTGATTCACCCTCCAGACTTCACCTTCTACTTCTCCTTCTTCTGATTCTTCTGATTCACCCTCCAGACTTCACCTTCTCCTTCTCCTTCTTCTGCTTCTTCTGATTCACCCTCCTGACTTCACCTTCTCCTACTTCTTCTTCTACTTCTTCTGATTCACCCTCCTGACTTCACCTTCTCCTTCTCCTTCTTCTACTTCTTCTGATTCACCCTCCAGACTTCACCTTCTCCTTCTCCTTCTTCTACTTCTTCTGATTCACCCTCCAGACTTCATCTTCTCCTTCTCCTTCTTCTGCTTCTTCTGATTCACCCTCCAGACTTCACCTTCTCTTTCTCCTTATTCTGCTTCTTCTGATTCACCCTCCAGACTTCACCTTCTCCTTCTCCTTATTCTGCTTCTTCTGATTCACCCTCCAGACTTCACCTTCTCCTTCTCCTTCCTCTGCTTCTTCTGATTCACCCTCCAGACTTCACCTTCTCCTTCTCCTTCTTCTGATTCTTCTGATTCACCCTCCAGACTTCACCTTCTCCTTCTCCTTCTTCTGCTTCTTCTGATTCACCCTCCTGACTTCACCTTCTCCTTCTCCTTCTTCTACTTCTTCTGAATCACCCTCCTGACTTCACCTTCTCCTTCTCCTTCTTCTACTTCTTCTGCTTCACCCTCCAGACTTCACCTTCTCCTTCTCCTTCTTCTACTTCTTCTGATTCACCCTCCAGACTTCACCTTCTCCTTCTCCTTCTTCTGCTTCTTCTGATTCACCCTCCAGACTTCACCTTCTCCTTCTCCTTATTCTGCTTCTTCTGATTCACCCTCTAGACTTCACCTTCTCCTTCTCCTTCTTCTGCTTCTTCTGATTCACACTCCAGACTTCACCTTCTCCTTCTCCTTCTTCTACTTCTTCTGATTCACCCTCCAGACTTCACCTTCTCCTTCTCTTTCTTCTGCTTCTTCTGATTCACCCTCCAGACTTCACCTTCTCCTTCTCCTTCTTCTGATTCTTCTGATTCACCCTCCAGACTTCACCTTCTCCTTCTCCTTCTTCTGCTTCTTCTGATTCACCCTCCTGACTTCACCATCTCCTTCTCCTTCTTCTACTTCTTCTGATTCACCCTCCTGACTTCACCTTCTCCTTCTCCTTCTTCTACTTCTTCTGCTTCACCCTCCAGACTTCACCTTCTCCTTCTCCTTATTCTACTTCTTCTGATTCACCCTCCAGACTTGACCTTCTCCTTCTCCTTCTTCTACTTCTTCTGATTCACCCTCCAGACTTCACCTTCTCCTTCTCCTTCTTCTGCTTCTTCTGCTTCACCGTCCTGACTTCACCTTCTCCTTCTCCTTCTTCTACTTCTTCTGCTTCATCCCCCTGACATCACCTGCTCCTTCTCCTTCTTCTGCTTCTTCTGATTCACCCTCCTAACTTCACCTTCTCCTTCTCCTTCTTCTGCTTCTTCTGATTCACCCTCCTGACTTCACCTTCTCCTTCTCCTTCTTCTGCTCCTTCTGATTCACCCTCCAGACTTCACCTTCTCCTTCTCCTTCTTCTGCATCTTCTGATTCACCCTCCAGACTTCACCTTCTCCTTCTCCTTCTTCTGCTTCTTCTGATTCACCCTCCAGACCTCACCTTCTCCTTCTCCTTCTTCTACTTCTTCTGATTCACCCTCCAGACTTCATCTTCTCCTTCTCCTTCTTCTGCTTCTTCTGATTCACCCTCCAGACTTCACCTTCTCCTTCTCCTTCTTCTGCTTCTTCTGATTCACCCTCCAGACTTCACCTTCTCCTTCTCCTTCTTCTACTTCTTCTGATTCACCCTACAGACTTCACCTTCTCCTTCTCCTTATTCTACTTCTTCTGATTCACCCTCCAGTCTTCACCTTCTCCTTCTCCTTCTTCTGTTTCTTCTGCTTCACCCTCCAGACTTCACCTTCTCCTTCTCTTTCTTCTGCTTCTTCTGATTCACCCTCCAGACTTCACCTTCTCCTTCTCCTTCTTCTACTTCTTCTGATTCACCCTCCAGACTTCATCTTCTCCTTCTCCTTCTTCTGCTTCTTCTGATTCACCCTCCAGACTTCACCTTCTCCTTCTCCTTCTTCTGCTTCTTCTGATTCACCCTCCAGACTTCACCTTATCCTTCTCCTTCTTCTACTTCTTCTGATTCACACTCCAGACTTCACCTTCTCCTTCTCCTTCTTCTACTTCTTCTGATTCACCCTCCAGTCTTCACCTTCTCCTTCTCCTTCTTCTGTTTCTTCTGCTTCACCCTCCAGACTTCACCTTCTCCTTCTCTTTCTTCTGCTTCTTCTGATTCACCCTCCAGACTTCACCTTCTACTTCTCCTTCTTCTGATTCTTCTGATTCACCCTCCAGACTTCACCTTCTCCTTCTCCTTCTTCTGCTTCTTCTGATTCACCCTCCTGACTTCACCTTCTCCTACTTCTTCTTCTACTTCTTCTGATTCACCCTCCTGACTTCACCTTCTCCTTCTCCTTCTTCTACTTCTTCTGCTTCACCCTCCAGACTTCACCTTCTCCTTCTCCTTCTTCTACTTCTTCTGATTCACCCTCCAGACTTCATCTTCTCCTTCTCCTTCTTCTGCTTCTTCTGATTCACCCTCCAGACTATACCTTCTCTTTCTCCTTATTCTGCTTCTTCTGATTCACCCTCCAGACTTCACCTACTCCTTCTCCTTATTCTGCTTCTTCTGATTCACCCTCCAGACTTCACCTTCTCCTTCTCCTTCCTCTGCTTCTTCTGATTCACCCTCCAGACTTCACCTTCTCCTTCTCCTTCTTCTGATTCTTCTGATTCACCCTCCAGACTTCACCTTCTCCTTCTCCTTCTTCTGCTTCTTCTGATTCACCCTCCTGACTTCACCTTCTCCTTCTCCTTCTTCTACTTCTTCTGATTCACCCTCCTGACTTCACCTTCTCCTTCTCCTTCTTCTACTTCTTCTGCTTCACCCTCCAGACTTCACCTTCTCCTTCTCCTTCTTCTACTTCTTCTGATTCACCCTCCAGACTTCACCTTCTCCTTCTCCTCCTTCTGCTTCTTCTGATTCACCCTCCAGACTTCACCTTCTCCTTCTCCTTATTCTGCTTCTTCTGATTCACCCTCTAGACTTCACCTTCTCCTTCTCCTTCTTCTGCTTATTCTGATTCACACTCCAGACTTCACCTTCTCCTTCTCCTTCTTCTACTTCTTCTGATTCACCCTCCAGACTTCACCTTCTCCTTCTCTTTCTTCTGCTTCTTCTGATTCACCCTCCAGACTTCACCTTCTCCTTCTCCTTCTTCTGATTCTTCTGATTCACCCTCCAGACTTCACCTTCTCCTTCTCCTTCTTCTGCTTCTTCTGATTCACCCTCCTGACTTCACCTTCTCCTTCTCCTTCTTCTACTTCTTCTGATTCACCCTCCTGACTTCACCTTCTCCTTCTCCTTCTTCTACTTCTTCTGCTTCACCCTCCAGACTTCACCTTCTCCTTCTCCTTATTCTACTTCTTCTGATTCACCCTCCAGACTTGACCTTCTCCTTCTCCTTCTTCTACTTCTTCTGATTCACCCTCCAGACTTCACCTTCTCCTTCTCCTTCTTCTGCTTCTTCTGCTTCACCGTCCTGACTTCACCTTCTCCTTCTCCTTCTTCTTCTTCTTCTGCTTCATCCCCCTGACATCACCTGCTCCTTCTCCTTCTTCTGCTTCTTCTGATTCACCCTCCTAACTTCACCTTCGCCTTCTCCTTCTTCTGCTTCTTCTGATTCACCCTCCTGACTTCACCTTCTCCTTCTCCTTCTTCTGCTTCTTCTGATTCACCCTCCAGACTTCACCTTCTCCTTCTCCTTCTTCTGCATCTTCTGATTCACCCTCCAGACTTCACCTTCTCCTTCTCCTTCTTCTGCTTCTTCTGATTCACCCTCCAGACCTCACCTTCTCCTTCTCCTTCTTCTACTTCTTCTGATTCACCCTCCAGACTTCATCTTCTCCTTCTCCTTCTCCTGCTTCTTCTGATTCACCCTCCAGACTTCACCTTCTCCTTCTCCTTCTTCTGCTTCTTCTGATTCACCCTCCAGACTTCACCTTCTCCTTCTCCTTCTTCTACTTCTTCTGATTCACCCTACAGACTTCACCTTCTACTTCTCCTTCTTCTACTTCTTCTGATTCACCCTCCAGTCTTCACCTTCTCCTTCTCCATCTTCTGTTTCTTCTGCTTCACCCTCCAGACTTCACCTTCTCCTTCTCTTTCTTCTGCTTCTTCTGATTCACCCTCCAGACTTCACCTTCTCCTTCTCCTTCTTCTGATTCTTCTGATTCACCCTCCAGACTTCACCTTCTCCTTCTCCTTCTTCTGCTTCTTCTGATTCACCCTCCTGACTTCACCTTCTCCTTCTCCTTCTTCTACTTCTTCTCATTCACCCTCCTGACTTCACCTTCTCCTTCTCCTTCTTCTACTTCTTCTGCTTCACCCTCCAGACTTCACCTTCTCCTTCTCCTTCTTCTACTTCTTCTGATTCACCCTTCAGACTTCACCTTCTGCTTCTCCTTTTTCTGCTTCTTCTGATTCACCCTCCAGACTTCACCTTCTCCTTCTCCTTATTCTGCTTCTTCTGATTCACCCTCCAGACTTCACCTTCTCCTTCTCCTTCTTCTGCTTCTTCTGATTCACCCTCCAGACTTCACCTTCTCCTTCTCCTTCTTCTGCTTCTTCTGATTCACCCTCCAGACTTCACCTTCTCCTTCTCCTTCTTCTGCTTTTTCTGATTCACCCTCCAGACTTCACCTTCTCCTTCTCCTTCTTCTACTTCTTCTGATTCACCCTCCAGACTTCACCTTCTCCTTCTCTTTCTTCTGCTTCTTCTGATTCACCCTCCAGACTTCACCTTCTCCTTCTCCTTCTTCTGATTCTTCTGATTCACTCTCCAGACTTCACCTTCTCCTTCTCCTTCTTCTGCTTCTTCTGATTCACCCTCCTGACTTCACCTTCTCCTTCTCCTTCTTCTACTTCTTCTGATTCACCCTCCTGACTTCACCTTCTCCTTCTCCTTCTTCTACTTCTTCTGCTTCCCCCTGCAGACTTCACCTTCTCCTTCTCCTTCTTCTACTTCTTCTGATTCACCCTCCAGACTTCACCTTCTCCTTCTCCTTCTTTTGCTTCTTCTGCTTCACACTCCAGACTTCACCTTCTCCTTCTCCTTCTTCTGCTTCTTCTGATTCACCCTCCTTACTTCACCTTCTCCTTCTCCTTCTTCTGCTTCTTCTGATTCACCCTCCTGACTTCACCTTCTCCTTCTCCTTCTTCTACTTCTTCTGATTCACCCTCCTGACTTCACCTTCTCCTTCTCCTTCTTCTACTTCTTCTGATTCACCCTCCAGACTTCACCTTCTCCTTCTCCTTCTTCTGCTTCTTCTGATTCACCCTCCAGACCTCACCTTCTCCTTCTCCTTCTTCTACTTCTTCTGATTCACCCTCCAGACTTCATCTTCTCCTTCTCCTTCTTCTGCTTCTTCTGATTCACCCTCCAGACTTCACCTTCTCCTTCTCCTTCTTCTGCTTCTTCTGATTCACCCTCCAGACTTCACCTTCTCCTTCTCCTTCTTCTACTTCTTCTGATTCACCCTCCAGACTTCACCTTCTCCTTCTCCTTCTTCTACTTCTTCTGATTCACCCTCCAGTCTTCACCTTCTCCTTCTCCTTCTTCTGTTTCTTCTGCTTCACCCTCCAGACTTCACCTTCTCCTTCTCTTTCTTCTGCTTCTTCTGATTCACCCTCCAGACTTCACCTTCTCCTTCTCCTTCTGATTCTTCTGATTCACCCTCCAGACTTCACCTTCTCCTTCTCCTTCTTCTGCTTCTTCTGATTCACCCTCCTGACTTCACCTTCTCCTTCTCCTTCTTCTACTTCTTCTGATTCACCCTCCTGACTTCACCTTCTCCTTCTCCTTCTTCTACTTCTTCTGCTTCACCCTCCAGACTTCACCTTCTCCTTCTCCTTCTTCTACTTCTTCTGATTCACCCTTCAGACTTCACCTTCTGCTTCTCCTTTTTATGCTTCTTCTGATTCACACTCCAGACTTCACCTTCTCCTTCTCCTTATTCTGCTTCTTCTGATTCACCCTCCAGACTTCACCTTCTCCTTCTCCTTCTTCTGCTTCTTCTGATTCACCCTCCAGACTTCACCTTCTCCTTCTCCTTCTTCTGCTTTTTCTGATTCACCCTCCAGACTTCACCTTCTCCTTCTCCTTCTTCTACTTCTTCTGATTCACCCTCCAGACTTCACCTTCTCCTTCTCTTTCTTCTGCTTCTTCTGATTCACCCTCCAGACTTCACCTTCTCCTTCTCCTTCTTCTGATTCTTCTGATTCACCCTCCAGACTTCACCTTCTCCTTCTCCTTCTTCTGCTTCTTCTGATTCACCCTCCTGACTTCTCCTTCTCCTTCTCCTTCTTCTACTTCTTCTGATTCACCCTCCTGACTTCACCTTCTCCTTCTCCTTCTTCTACTTCTTCTGCTTCCCCCTGCAGACTTCACCTTCTCCTTCTCCTTCTTCTACTTCTTCTGATTCACCCTTCAGACTTCACCTTCTGCTTCTCCTTTTTCTGCTTCTTCTGATTCACCCTCCAGACTTCACCTTCTCCTTCTCCTTATTCTGCTTCTTCTGATTCACCCTCCAGACTTCACCTTCTCCTTCTCCTTCTTCTGCTTCTTCTGATTCACCCTCCAGACTTCACCTTCTCCTTCTCCTTCTTCTGCTTCTTCTGATTCACCCTCCAGACTTCACCTTCTCCTTCTCCTTCTTCTGCTTTTTCTGATTCACCCTCCAGACTTCACCTTCTACTTCTCCTTCTTCTACTTCTTCTGATTCACCCTCCAGACTTCACCTTCTCCTTCTCTTTCTTCTGCTTCTTCTGATTCACCCTCCAGACTTCACCTTCTCCTTCTCCTTCTTCTGATTCTTCTGATTCACCCTCCAGACTTCACCTTCTCCTTCTCCTTCTTCTGCTTCTTCTGATTCACCCTCCTGACTTCACCTTCTCCTTCTCCTTCTTCTACTTCTTCTGATTCACCCTCCTGACTTCACCTTCTCCTTCTCCTTCTTCTACTTCTTCTGCTTCCCCCTGCAAACTTCACCTTCTCCTTCTCCTTCTTCTACTTCTTCTGATTCGCCCTCCAGACTTCACCTTCTCCTTCTCCTTCTTTTGCTTCTTCTGCTTCACACTCCAGACTTCACCTTCTCCTTCTCCTTCTTCTGCTTCTTCTGATTCACCCTCCTTACTTCACCTTCTCCTTCTCCTTCTTCTGCTTCTTCTGATTCACACTCCTGACTTCACCTTCTCCTTCTCCTTATTCTGCTTCTTCTGTTTCACCCTCCAGACTTCACCTTCTCCTTCTCCTTATTCTGCTTCTTCTGATTCACCCTCCAGACTTCACCTTCTCCTTCTCCTTCTTCTGCTTCTTCTGATTCACCCTCCAGACTTCACCTTCTCCTTCTCCTTCTTCTACTTCTTCTGATTCACCCTCCAGACTTCACCTTCTCCTTCTCCTTCTTCTGCTTCTTCTGGTTCACCCTCCAGACTTCACCTTCTGCTTCTCCTTCGTCTACTTCTTCTGATTCACCCTCCAGACTACACCTTCTCCTTCTCCTTCTTCTACTTCTTCTGATTCACCCTCCAGACTTCACCTTCTCCTTCTCCTTCTTCTGTTTCTTCTGATTCACCCTCCAGACTTCACCTTCTCCTTCTCCTTCTTCGACTTCTTCTGATTCACCCTCCAGACTTCACCTTCTCCTTCTCCTTCTTCTACTTCTTCTGATTCACCCTCCAGACCTCACCTTCTCCTTCTCCTTCTTCTACTTCTTCTGCTTCTCCCTCCAGACTTCACCTTCTCCTTCTCCTTCTTCTGCTTCTTCTGATTCACCCTCCAGACTTCACCTTCTCCTTCTCTTTCTTCTGCTTCTTCTGATTCACCCTCCAGACTTCACCTTCTCCTTCTCCTTCTTCTGATTCTTCTGTTTCACCCTCCAGACTTCACCTTCTCCTTCTCCTTCTTCTGCTTCTTCTGATTCACCCTCCTGACTTCACCTTCTCCTTCTCCTTCTTCTACTTCTTCTGATTCACCCTCCTGACTTCACCTTCTCCTTCTCCTTCTTCTACTTCTTCTGCTTCACCCTCCAGACTTCACCTTCTCCTTCTCCTTCTTCTACTTCTTCTGATTCACCCTCCAGACTTCACCTTCTCCTTCTCCTTCTTTTGCTTCTTCTGCTTCACACTCCAGACTTCACCTTCTCCTTCTCCTTCTTCTGCTTCTTCTGATTCACCCTCCTTACTTCACCTTCTCCTTCTCCTTCTTCTGCTTCTTCTGATTCACCCTCCTGACTTCACCTTCTCCTTCTCCTTATTCTGCTTCTTCTGTTTCACCCTCCAGACTTCACCTTCTCCTTCTCCTTCTTCTGCTTCTTCTGATTCACCCTCCAGACTTCACCTTCTCCTTCTCCTTCTTCTGCTTCTTCTGATTCACCCTCCAGACTTCACCTTCTCCTTCTCCTTCTTCTACTTCTTCTGATTCACCCTCCAGACTTCACCTTCTCCTTCTCCTTCTTCTACTTCTTCTGCTTCTCCCTCCAGACTTCACCTTCTCCTTCTCCTTCTTCTGCTTCTTCTGATTCACCCTCCAGACATCACCTTCTCCTTCTCCTTCTTCTACTTCTTCTGATTCACCCTCCAGACTTCACCTTCTCCTTCTCCTTCTTCTGCTTCTTCTGATTCACCCTCCTGACTTCACCTTCTCCTACTTCTTCTTCTACTTCTTCTGATTCACCCTCCTGACTTCACCTTCTCCTTCTCCTTCTTCTACTTCTTCTGCTTCACCCTCCAGACTTCACCTTCTCCTTCTCCTTCTTCTACTTCTTCTGATTCACCCTCCAGACTTCATCTTCTCCTTCTCCTTCTTCTGCTTCTTCTGATTCACCTTCCGGACTTCACCTTCTCTTTCTCCCTATTCTGCTTCTTCTGATTCACCCTCCAGACTTCACCTTCTCCTTCTCCTTCTTCTGATTCTTCTGATTCACCCTCCAGACTTCACCTTCTCCTTCTCCTTCTTCTGCTTCTTCTGATTCACCCTCCTGACTTCACCTTCTCCTTCTCCTTCTTCTACTTCTTCTGATTCACCCTCCTGACTTCACCTTCTCCTTCTCCTTCTTCTACTTCTTCTGCTTCCCCCTGCAGACTTCACCTTCTCCTTCTCCTTCTTCTACTTCTTCTGATTCACCCTTCAGACTTCACCTTCTGCTTCTCCTTTTTCTGCTTCTTCTGATTCACCCTCCAGACTTCACCTTCTCCTTCTCCTTATTCTGCTTCTTCTGATTCACCCTCCAGACTTCACCTTCTCCTTCTCCTTCTTCTACTTCTTCTGATTCACCCTCCAGTCTTCACCTTCTCCTTCTCCTTCTTCTGTTTCTTCTGCTTCACCCTCCAGACTTCACCTTCTCCTTCTCTTTCTTCTGCTTCTTCTGATTCACCCTCCAGACTTCACCTTCTACTTCTCCTTCTTCTGATTCTTCTGATTCACCCTCCAGACTTCACCTTCTCCTTCTCCTTCTTCTGCTTCTTCTGATTCACCCTCCTGACTTCACCTTCTCCTACTTCTTCTTCTACTTCTTCTGATTCACCCTCCTGACTTCACCTTCTCCTTCTCCTTCTTCTACTTCTTCTGCTTCACCCTCCAGACTTCACCTTCTCCTTCTCCTTCTTCTACTTCTTCTGATTCACCCTCCAGACTTCATCTTCTCCTTCTCCTTCTTCTGCTTCTTCTGATTCACCCTCCAGACTTCACCTTCTCTTTCTCCTTATTCTGCTTCTTCTGATTCACCCTCCAGACTTCACCTTCTCCTTCTCCTTATTCTGCTTCTTCTGATTCACCCTCCAGACTTCACCTTCTCCTTCTCCTTCCTCTGCTTCTTCTGATTCACCCTCCAGACTTCACCTTCTCCTTCTCCTTCTTCTGATTCTTCTGATTCACCCTCCAGACTTCACCTTCTCCTTCTCCTTCTTCTGCTTCTTCTGATTCACCCTCCTGACTTCACCTTCTCCTTCTCCTTCTTCTACTTCTTCTGATTCACCCTCCTGACTTCACCTTCTCCTTCTCCTTCTTCTACTTCTTCTGATTCACCCTCCAGACTTCACCTTCTCCTTCTCCTTCTTCTACTTCTTCTGCTTCTCCCTCCAGACTTCACCTTCTCCTTCTCCTTCTTCTGCTTCTTCTGATTCACCCTCCTGACTTCATCTTCTCCTTCTCCTTCTTCTACTTCTTCTGATTCACCCTCCTGACTTCACCTTCTCCTGCTCCTTCTTGTACTTCTTCTGCTTCACCCTCCAGACTTCACCTTCTCCTTCTCCTTCTTCTACTTCTTCTGATTCACCCTTCAGACTTCACCTTCTCCTTCTCCTTTTTCTGCTTCTTCTGATTCACCCTCCAGACTTCACCTTCTCCTTCTCCTTATTCTGCTTCTTCTGATTCACCCTCCAGACTTCACCTTCTCCTTCTCCTTCTTCTGCTTCTTCTGATTCACCCTCCAGACTTCACCTTCTCCTTCTCCTTCTTCTACTTCTTCTGATTCACCCTCCAGACTTCACCTTCTCCTTCTCCTTCTTCTACTTCTTCTGATTCACCCTCCAGTCTTCACCTTCTCCTTCTCCTTCTTCTGTTTCTTCTGCTTCAGCCTCCAGACTTCACCTTCTCCTTCTCTTTCTTCTGCTTCTTCTGATTCACCCTCCAGACTTCACCTTCTACTTCTCCTTCTTCTGATTCTTCTGATTCACCCTCCAGACATCACCTTCTCCTTCTCCTTCTTCTGCTTCTTCTGATTCACCCTCCTGACTTCACCTTCTCCTACTTCTTCTTCTACTTCTTCTGATTCACCCTCCTGACTTCACCTTCTCCTTCTCCTTCTTCTACTTCTTCTGCTTCACCCTCCAGACTTCACCTTCTCCTTCTCCTTCTTCTACTTCTTCTGATTCACCCTCCAGACTTCATCTTCTCCTTCTCCTTCTTCTGCTTCTTCTGATTCACCCTCCAGACTTCACCTTCTCTTTCTCCTTATTCTGCTTCTTCTGATTCACCCTCCAGACTTCACCTTCTCCTTCTCCTTATTCTGCTTCTTCTGATTCACCCTCCAGACTTCACCTTCTCCTTCTCCTTCCTCTGCTTCTTCTGATTCACCCTCCAGACTTCACCTTCTCCTTCTCCTTCTGATTCACCCTCCTGACTTCACCTTCTCCTTCTCCTTCTTCTACTTCTTCTGAATCACCCTCCTGAGTTCACCTTCTCCTTCTCCTTCTTCTACTTCTTCTGCTTCACCCTCCAGACTTGACCTTCTCCTTCTCCTTCTTCTACTTCTTCTGATTCACCCTCCAGACTTCACCTTCTCCTTCTCCTTCTTCTGCTTCTTCTGATTCACACTCCAGACTTCACCTTCTCCTTCTCCTTCTTCTACTTCTTCTGATTCGCCCTCCAGACTTCACCTTCTCCTTCTCTTTCTTCTGCTTCTTCTGATTCACCCTCCAGACTTCACCTTCTCCTTCTCCTTCTTCTGATTCTTCTGATTCACCCTCCAGACTTCACCTTCTCCTTCTCCTTCTTCTGCTTCTTCTGATTCACCCTCCTGACTTCACCATCTCCTTCTCCTTCTTCTACTTCTTCTGATTCACCCTCCTGACTTCACCTTCTCCTTCTCCTTCTTCTACTTCTTCTGATTCACCCTCCAGACTTCACCTTCTCCTTCTCCTTCTTCTGCTTCTTCTGCTTCACCGTCCTGACTTCACCTTCTCCTTCTCCTTCTTCTACTTCTTCTGCTTCATCCCCCTGACATCACCTGCTCCTTCTCCTTCTTCTGCTTCTTCTGATTCACCCTCCTAACTTCACCTTCTCCTTCTCCTTCTTCTGCTTCTTCTGATTCACCCTCCTGACTTCACCTTCTCCTTCTCCTTCTTCTGCTTCTTCTGATTCACCCTCCAGACTTCACCTTCTCCTTCTCCTTCTTCTGCATCTTCTGATTCACCCTCCAGACTTCACCTTCTCCTTCTCCTTCTTCTGCTTCTTCTGATTCACCCTCCAGACCTCACCTTCTCCTTCTCCTTCTTCTACTTCTTCTGATTCACCCTCCAGACTTCATCTTCTCCTTCTCCTTCTTCTGCTTCTTCTGATTCACCCTCCAGACTTCACCTTCTCCTTCTCCTTCTTCTGCTTCTTCTGATTCACCCTCCAGACTTCACCTTCTCCTTCTCCTTCTTCTACTTCTTCTGATTCACCCTACAGACTTCACCTTCTCCTTCTCCTTATTCTACTTCTTCTGATTCACCCTCCAGTCTTCACCTTCTCCTTCTCCTTCTTCTGTTTCTTCTGCTTCACCCTCCAGACTTCACCTTCTCCTTCTCTTTCTTCTGCTTCTTCTGATTCACCCTCCAGACTTCACCTTCTCCTTCTCCTTCTTCTACTTCTTCTGATTCACCATCCAGACTTCATCTTCTCCTTCTCCTTCTTCTGCTTCTTCTGATTCACCCTCCAGACTTCACCTTCTCCTTCTCCTTCTTCTGCTTCTTCTGATTCACCCTCCAGACTTCACCTTATCCTTCTCCTTCTTCTACTTCTTCTGATTCACACTCCAGACTTCACCTTCTCCTTCTCCTTCTTCTACTTCTTCTGATTCACCCTCCAGTCTTCACCTTCTCCTTCTCCTTCTTCTGTTTCTTCTGCTTCACCCTCCAGACTTCACCTTCTCCTTCTCTTTCTTCTGCTTCTTCTGATTCACCCTCCAGACTTCACCTTCTACTTCTCCTTCTTCTGATTCTTCTGATTCACCCTCCAGACTTCACCTTCTCCTTCTCCTTCTTCTGCTTCTTCTGATTCACCCTCCTGACTTCACCTTCTCCTACTTCTTCTTCTACTTCTTCTGATTCACCCTCCTGACTTCACCTTCTCCTTCTCCTTCTTCTACTTCTTCTGCTTCACCCTCCAGACTTCACCTTCTCCTTCTCCTTCTTCTACTTCTTCTGATTCACCCTCCAGACGTCATCTTCTCCTTCTCCTTCTTCTGCTTCTTCTGATTCACCCTCCAGACTATACCTTCTCTTTCTCCTTATTCTGCTTCTTCTGATTCACCCTCCAGACTTCACCTTCTCCTTCTCCTTATTCTGCTTCTTCTGATTCACCCTCCAGACTTCACCTTCTCCTTCTCCTTCCTCTGCTTCTTCTGATTCACCCTCCAGACTTCACCTTCTCCTTCTCCTTCTTCTGATTCTTCTGATTCACCCTCCAGACTTCACCTTCTCCTTCTCCTTCTTCTGCTTCTTCTGCTTCACCCTCCAGACTTCACCTTCTCCTTCTCCTTCTTCTACTTCTTCTGATTCACCCTCCAGACTTCACCTTCTCCTTCTCCTTCTTCTGCTTCTTCTGATTCACCCTCCAGACTTCACCTTCTCCTTCTCCTTATTCTGCTTCTTCTGATTCACCCTCTAGACTTCACCTTCTCCTTCTCCTTCTTCTGCTTATTCTGATTCACACTCCAGACTTCACCTTCTCCTTCTCCTTCTTCTACTTCTTCTGATTCACCCTCCAGACTTCACCTTCTCCTTCTCTTTCTTCTGCTTCTTCTGATTCACCCTCCAGACTTCACCTTCTCCTTCTCCTTCTTCTGATTCTTCTGATTCACCCTCCAGACTTCACCTTCTCCTTCTCCTTCTTCTGCTTCTTCTGATTCACCCTCCTGACTTCACCTTCTCCTTCTCCTTCTTCTACTTCTTCTGATTCACCCTCCTGACTTCACCTTCTCCTTCTCCTTCTTCTACTTCTTCTGCTTCACCCTCCAGACTTCACCTTCTCCTTCTCCTTATTCTACTTCTTCTGATTCACCCTCCAGACTTGACCTTCTCCTTCTCCTTCTTCTACTTCTTCTGATTCACCCTCCAGACTTCACCTTCTCCTTCTCCTTCTTCTGCTTCTTCTGCTTCACCGTCCTGACTTCACCTTCTCCTTCTCCTTCTTCTTCTTCTTCTGCTTCATCCCCCTGAGATCACCTGCTCCTTCTCCTTCTTCTGCTTCTTCTGATTCACCCTCCTAACTTCACCTTCGCCTTCTCCTTCTTCTGCTTCTTCTGATTCACCCTCCTGACTTCACCTTCTCCTTCTCCTTCTTCTGCTTCTTCTGATTCACCCTCCAGACTTCACCTTCTCCTTCTCCTTCTTCTGCATCTTCTGATTCACCCTCCAGACTTCACCTTCTCCTTCTCCTTCTTCTGCTTCTTCTGATTCACCCTCCAGACCTCACCTTCTCCTTCTCCTTCTTCTACTTCTTCTGATTCACCCTCCAGACTTCATCTTCTCCTTCTCCTTCTCCTGCTTCTTCTGATTCACCCTCCAGACTTCACCTTCTCCTTCTCCTTCTTCTGCTTCTTCTGATTCACCCTCCAGACTTCACCTTCTCCTTCTCCTTCTTCTACTTCTTCTGATTCACCCTACAGACTTCACCTTCTACTTCTCCTTCTTCTACTTCTTCTGATTCACCCTCCAGTCTTCACCTTCTCCTTCTCCATCTTCTGTTTCTTCTGCTTCACCCTCCAGACTTCACCTTCTCCTTCTCTTTCTTCTGCTTCTTCTGATTCACCCTCCAGACTTCACCTTCTCCTTCTCCTTCTTCTGATTCTTCTGATTCACCCTCCAGACTTCACCTTCTCCTTCTCCTTCTTCTGCTTCTTCTGATTCACCCTCCTGACTTCACCTTCTCCTTCTCCTTCTTCTACTTCTTCTCATTCACCCTCCTGACTTCACCTTCTCCTTCTCCTTCTTCTACTTCTTCTGCTTCACCCTCCAGACTTCACCTTCTCCTTCTCCTTCTTCTACTTCTTCTGATTCACCCTTCAGACTTCACCTTCTGCTTCTCCTTTTTCTGCTTCTTCTGATTCACCCTCCAGACTTCACCTTCTCCTTCTCCTTATTCTGCTTCTTCTGATTCACCCTCCAGACTTCACCTTCTCCTTCTCCTTCTTCTGCTTCTTCTGATTCACCCTCCAGACTTCACCTTCTCCTTCTCCTTCTTCTGCTTCTTCTGATTCACCCTCCAGACTTCACCTTCTCCTTCTCCTTCTTCTGCTTTTTCTGATTCACCCTCCAGACTTCACCTTCTCCTTCTCCTTCTTCTACTTCTTCTGATTCACCCTCCAGACTTCACCTTCTCCTTCTCTTTCTTCTGCTTCTTCTGATTCACCCTCCAGACTTCACCTTCTCCTTCTCCTTCTTCTGATTCTTCTGATTCACTCTCCAGACTTCACCTTCTCCTTCTCCTTCTTCTGCTTCTTCTGATTCACCCTCCTGACTTCACCTTCTCCTTCTCCTTCTTCTACTTCTTCTGATTCACCCTCCTGACTTCACCTTCTCCTTCTCCTTCTTCTACTTCTTCTGCTTCCCCCTGCAGACTTCACCTTCTCCTTCTCCTTCTTCTACTTCTTCTGATTCACCCTCCAGACTTCACCTTCTCCTTCTCCTTCTTTTGCTTCTTCTGCTTCACACTCCAGACTTCACCTTCTCCTTCTCCTTCTTCTGCTTCTTCTGATTCACCCTCCTTACTTCACCTTCTCCTTCTCCTTCTTCTGCTTCTTCTGATTCACCCTCCTGACTTCACCTTCTCCTTCTCCTTCTTCTACTTCTTCTGATTCACCCTCCTGACTTCACCTTCTCCTTCTCCTTCTTCTACTTCTTCTGATTCACCCTCCAGACTTCACCTTCTCCTTCTCCTTCTTCTGCTTCTTCTGATTCACCCTCCAGACCTCACCTTCTCCTTCTCCTTCTTCTACTTCTTCTGATTCACCCTCCAGACTTCATCTTCTCCTTCTCCTTCTTCTGCTTCTTCTGATTCACCCTCCAGACTTCACCTTCTCCTTCTCCTTCTTCTGCTTCTTCTGATTCACCCTCCAGACTTCACCTTCTCCTTCTCCTTCTTCTACTTCTTCTGATTCACCCTCCAGACTTCACCTTCTCCTTCTCCTTCTTCTACTTCTTCTGATTCACCCTCCAGTCTTCACCTTCTCCTTCTCCTTCTTCTGTTTCTTCTGCTTCACCCTCCAGACTTCACCTTCTCCTTCTCTTTCTTCTGCTTCTTCTGATTCACCCTCCAGACTTCACCTTCTCCTTCTCCTTCTGATTCTTCTGATTCACCCTCCAGACTTCACCTTCTCCTTCTCCTTCTTCTGCTTCTTCTGAATCACCCTCCTGACTTCACCTTCTCCTTCTCCTTCTTCTACTTCTTCTGATTCACCCTCCTGACTTCACCTTCTCCTTCTCCTTCTTCTACTTCTTCTGCTTCACCCTCCAGACTTCACCTTCTCCTTCTCCTTCTTCTACTTCTTCTGATTCACCCTTCAGACTTCACCTTCTGCTTCTCCTTTTTATGCTTCTTCTGATTCACACTCCAGACTTCACCTTCTCCTTCTCCTTATTCTGCTTCTTCTGATTCACCCTCCAGACTTCACCTTCTCCTTCTCCTTCTTCTGCTTCTTCTGATTCACCCTCCAGACTTCACCTTCTCCTTCTCCTTCTTCTGCTTTTTCTGATTCACCCTCCAGACTTCACCTTCTCCTTCTCCTTCTTCTACTTCTTCTGATTCACCCTCCAGACTTCACCTTCTCCTTCTCTTTCTTCTGCTTCTTCTGATTCACCCTCCAGACTTCACCTTCTCCTTCTCCTTCTTCTGATTCTTCTGATTCACCCTCCAGACTTCACCTTCTCCTTCTCCTTCTTCTGCTTCTTCTGATTCACCCTCCTGACTTCACCTTCTCCTTCTCCTTCTTCTACTTCTTCTGATTCACCCTCCTGACTTCACCTTCTCCTTCTCCTTCTTCTACTTCTTCTGCTTCCCCCTGCAGACTTCACCTTCTCCTTCTCCTTCTTCTACTTCTTCTGATTCACCCTTCAGACTTCACCTTCTGCTTCTCCTTTTTCTGCTTCTTCTGATTCACCCTCCAGACTTCACCTTCTCCTTCTCCTTATTCTGCTTCTTCTGATTCACCCTCCAGACTTCACCTTCTCCTTCTCCTTCTTCTGCTTCTTCTGATTCACCCTCCAGACTTCACCTTCTCCTTCTCCTTCTTCTGCTTCTTCTGATTCACCCTCCAGACTTCACCTTCTCCTTCTCCTTCTTCTGCTTTTTCTGATTCACCCTCCAGACTTCACCTTCTCCTTCTCCTTCTTCTACTTCTTCTGATTCACCCTCCAGACTTCACCTTCTCCTTCTCTTTCTTCTGCTTCTTCTGATTCACCCTCCAGACTTCACCTTCTCCTTCTCCTTCTTCTGATTCTTCTGATTCACCCTCCAGACTTCACCTTCTCCTTCTCCTTCTTCTGCTTCTTCTGATTCACCCTCCTGACTTCACCTTCTCCTTCTCCTTCTTCTACTTCTTCTGATTCACCCTCCTGACTTCACCTTCTCCTTCTCCTTCTTCTACTTCTTCTGCTTCCCCCTGCAGACTTCACCTTCTCCTTCTCCTTCTTCTACTTCTTCTGATTCACCCTCCAGACTTCACCTTCTCCTTCTCCTTCTTTTGCTTCTTCTGCTTCACACTCCAGACTTCACCTTCTCCTTCTCCTTCTTCTGCTTCTTCTGATTCACCCTCCTTACTTCACCTTCTCCTTCTCCTTCTTCTGCTTCTTCTGATTCACACTCCTGACTTCACCTTCTCCTTCTCCTTATTCTGCTTCTTCTGTTTCACCCTCCAGACTTCACCTTCTCCTTCTCCTTCTTCTGCTTCTTCTGATTCACCCTCCAGACTTCACCTTCTCCTTCTCCTTCTTCTGCTTCTTCTGATTCACCCTCCAGACTTCACCTTCTCCTTCTCCTTCTTCTACTTCTTCTGATTCACCCTCCAGACTTCACCTTCTCCTTCTCCTTCTTCTGCATCTTCTGGTTCACCCTCCAGACTTCACCTTCTGCTTCTCCTTCGTCTACTTCTTCTGATTCACCCTCCAGACTACACCTTCTCCTTCTCCTTCTTCTACTTCTTCTGATTCACCCTCCAGACTTCACCTTCTCCTTCTCCTTCTTCTGTTTCTTCTGATTCACCCTCCAGACTTCACCTTCTCCTTCTCCTTCTTCGACTTCTTCTGATTCACCCTCCAGACTTCACCTTCTCCTTCTCCTTCTTCTACTTCTTCTGATTCACCCTCCAGACCTCACCTTCTCCTTCTCCTTCTTCTACTTCTTCTGCTTCTCCCTCCAGACTTCACCTTCTCCTTCTCCTTCTTCTGCTTCTTCTGATTCACCCTCCAGACTTCACCTTCTCCTTCTCTTTCTTCTGCTTCTTCTGATTCACCCTCTAGACTTCACCTTCTCCTTCTCCTTCTTCTGATTCTTCTGTTTCACCCTCCAGACTTCACCTTCTCCTTCTCCTTCTTCTGCTTCTTCTGATTCACCCTCCTGACTTCACCTTCTCCTTCTCCTTCTTCTACTTCTTCTGATTCACCCTCCTGACTTCACCTTCTCCTTCTCCTTCTTCTACTTCTTCTGCTTCACCCTCCAGACTTCACCTTCTCCTTCTCCTTCTTCTACTTCTTCTGATTCACCCTCCAGACTTCACCTTCTCCTTCTCCTTCTTTTGCTTCTTCTGCTTCACACTCCAGACTTCACCTTCTCCTTCTCCTTCATCTGCTTCTTCTGATTCACCCTCCTTACTTCACCTTCTCCTTCTCCTTCTTCTGCTTCTTCTGATTCACCCTCCTGACTTCACCTTCTCCTTCTCCTTATTCTGCTTCTTCTGTTTCACCCTCCAGACTTCAGCTTCTCCTTCTCCTTCTTCTGCTTCTTCTGATTCACCCTCCAGACTTCACCTTCTCCTTCTCCTTCTTCTGCTTCTTCTGATTCACCCTCCAGACTTCACCTTCTCCTTCTCCTTCTTCTACTTCTTCTGATTCACCCTCCAGACTTCACCTTCTCCTTCTCCTTCTTCTACTTCTTCTGCCTCTCCCTCCAGACTTCACCTTCTCCTTCTCCTTCTTCTGCTTCTTCTGATTCACCCTCCAGACATCACCTTCTCCTTCTCCTTCTTCTACTTCTTCTGATTCACCCTCCAGACTTCACCTTCTACTTCTCCTTCTTCTACTTCTTCTGATTCACCCTCCAGACTTCACCTTCTCCTTCTCCTTCTTCTACTTCTTCCGATTCACCCTCCTGACTTCACTTTCTCCTTCTCCTTCTTCTGCTTCACCCTCCTGACTTCACCTTCTCCTTCTCCTTCTTCTACTTCTTCTGATTCACCCTCCAGACTTCACCTTCTCCTTCTCCTTCTTCTGCTTCCTCTGCTTCACCCTCCAGACTTCACCTTCTCCTTCTCCTTCTTCTGCTTCTTCTGCTTCGCCCTCCAGACATCACCTTCTCCTTCTCCTTCTTCTGCTTCTTCTGCTTCACCCTCCAGACTTCACCTTCTCCTTCTCCTTCTTCTGCTTCTTCTGCTTCACTCTCCTGACTTCACCTTCTCCTTCTCCTTCTTCTACTTCTTCTGATTCACCCTCCAGACTTCACCTTCTCCTTCTCCTTCTTCTGCTTCTTCTGCTTCACCCTCCAGACTTCACCTTCACCTTCTCCTTCTTCTGCTTCTTCTGCTGCGCCCTCCAGACTTCACCTTCTCCTTCTCCTTCTTCTGCTTCTTCTGCTTCACCCTCCTGACTTCACCTTCTCCTTCTCCTTCTTCTGCTTCTTCTGATTCACCCTCCTAATTTTACCTTCTCCTTCTCCTTCTTCTGCTTCTTCTGATTCACCCTCCTGACTTCACCTTCTCCTTCTCCTTCTTCTGCTTCTTCTAATTCACCCTCCAGACTTCACCTTCTCCTTCTCCTTCTTCTGCTTCTTCTGATTGACCCTCCAGACCTCACCTTCTCCTTCTCCTTCTTCTACTTCTTCTGATTCACCCTCCAGACTTCATCTTCTCCTTCTCCTTCTTCTGCTTCTTCTGATTCACCCTCCAGACTTCACCTTCTCCTTCTCCTTCTTCTGCTTCTTCTGATTCACCCTCCAGACTTCACCTTCTCCTTCTCCTTCTTCTACTTCTTCTGATTCACCCTCCTGACTTCACCTTCTCCTTCTCCTTCTTCTGCTTCTTCTGCTTCACCCTCCAGACTTCACCTTCTCCTGCTCCTTCTTCTGCTTCTTCTGCTTCACCCTCCAGACTTCACCTTCTCCTT